>NC_056751.1:610182057-610339557 GCF_019279795.1 Protopterus annectens | reverse complement strand
ATTTTATGACTTCACTTTCAATGATCTGTCAGAATACCATAAATTTTATGAGGAACAGACCAAAAAAATGAGGCAACAATCTGGAGATTCTGGAGGATGGTTAGCCTCAGATTCAGTCTGTTTAGAACCCTTGTCCTCATGAGAAAGGGGCAATATGTAAATCTCTCAGCAGAAACTTGTTCTACCTGTCTCAGGGTTGTTTTTATACAAAGTTTAAGGACTACAAACTACCATGGGAATCTATGGGCATGTTTATTAAGATTGGCACAGAGCAGCAGCCTAGTTAATATTTGTGAAGCTATAAACATGTAAAAAAAAAATCCCTTCACCCTCCCAATTATCAGGGGCAGACACACTACTATGAATGAACTACTCTAGATTCTTTTGTTAGAAGCCCATCTGACCACACAGAACTTTAAATTCAGTATGATTTATTTTCTTTTAGTTATTCTGCAAAGGATCTACCAGGGTTGTGAAAGTAAGGATTTAATAAGGGTTTGTTTGTCTTTTTGGCTTTTCCCGGTTAGGGGTCTCCACAGCGGAACTCCGGTCCACTAATGATTGGCAGTCAATTTTTATGGTGCCGAGTTGCTAGCCCGATGCCCAACCTTCAGCAAAGGCATGCCCATTCACGCATGTCTTTCGGAGGCCACTCGACCCCGAGGAGGACATGCAGACTCCACACAGAAGGCACTCCAGCTGAGAATCGAACAGGAGAACCTCTTGCCGTGAGGCAACAATGCAACCACTGTACCACTGCGGACACATCAAGGGTTTAATAAGGGTAACACTTTCAAATGTTAGGACCCACTAGAGCAAGTCCTGAAACACAGAGACTGAATGGCAGAACAAATGGACTTACATAAACTAAGTTCAAGATGACCATTTCTCAAGATATTCCCTTTTCTGAAAGGCATGGCAATGTCAGAGTTTGTGGATTGTGAATGGCTTGCTTCAAACATTGGGGGGGGGGTGCAAGGTTGTTTACCCCCCTGCAAAAAAGAAGTTTAAAGGAGAGGAGTGATGTTCCAGGTTCACTCTTCCCCTATAGTTTTGACCTTTTTACTCGGCATGTCAGCACATGGCATTTCAAGTGCTGAGTGACATTTCAATAGGAAGCCATTTGATAAGTCACTTGCATAATGCAAATGTAGATAGCCATGCATGTTAGCTTTACCCAGGATCAAGAGAGTCTTATTATTACAATAACAAACAGCTCCAGTGTGCTTTATTGCACTTATAAAAGGGTTTGCTTTCAGCAATAGTGTATGCATTTCTATACCTCACATAAACACAGGGATGTGGTTTAATAATTATTTTATTTCATATCATAATTTCACATTAATATTCTTGCAGTGCAAGGTATTATTTTGTTGTCTAACATATTTTAGAAAGATAATTTTGTTAGAATTCGTATTATCCTTAGTATTCTACTGAGTACATTTTAAGTAACAACGGTGAACATTAATACAACTACAGCGACTGATGTAACTGCAACAGCTGAGCAATTCCTGTAAATCAGTTTGTCTTCAGATTCACAATAAGCAGTAGGCAAATACCTGCCATGATGTCATACTTTGGTCAAAGACCTCATTACCACCAAACATGACAGTATATTGCTCTTGAAATGGGATTAAGATCAAGTCTGAGTACAAAAAAAATGATCAAGTCTGAGTGATCAGAGGTAAAAAATAAAGCAACATAAGATGCTAGCAAATTACAAGACAGAAAAAAGATGAAAAAGTAAGATAGTGGGAAACAAAGACAAGAAGTTTCAAAAAAGACAAATCAAGTCTAATGTGACTGAAAATGACAGCAGTGTCTGAAATTAATTAGGCCATGAATCCAGATAGCAAATGCTTGATTAGTAGCACTTGACCAAAGTTTGTTGACAGGGAAAAGAGTCCTTGTAATCAGGTTTACCTTTACCATAAGGTGCTCTGACTTCAGAGTTGATTATTTTAATATATTGCAGGGGAGAAGCTCTCTGTATGAAGGGCATATTAAACTTGTACCCTCAAAGAAAAAAAAACATGTTTTTCAAAATAAAAAAATATTTTGTTTGGAATTGACCAGGTTTTACATGAAACTTGCACGCACTGCATGGTTTATACCCCTTGTTGTAGTGTTGCACTTGTTTTTGACTCGTAAAAAATGTATTGACTGTATTTTATTTCCTATATATTTTAACAAAATGTTTTTTTTCTTCAGATAAACCATCTGAAGACACAGTGAAGCCTACCCCACAGGTCAATCAAAATGATGATGCTTCAGAAGAAGGTAAATTCTGAGCCATGACTTTCATTATTATGACTTTGATTATTGGTAAACTATCCTGTGAAATGCAAACAAGCCATTTAGGTGCACATTCAAGAATATTGGCTAGGATTAATAGGAATTGTTCCCACCCTTGCTGATTGACCCATGCAGGTTAGTCAGTTTGCATGACTGATGGTAAAGGCACAGTGAGACATACCTGATTAGAGACTTATTGTCCTGTCTCTGAAGCGAACACTGCACTATCATACCTAATCACATTAGTGATCTTCTCATCAGTCTATGCATTGTAGTAATATAGGCACCTCCCAATACACACACACACACACACACACACACACACACACACACACACACACACACACACACACACACACACACACACACACACACACACACACACACATACACCAATTTACCAAGTTAGCATTCCATATCTACCTTCAATAATATCCAGATATATAAGCAAACACGTCTTTACTATACTGACCAGTACTGTGACTGCCACCATAAGACTGAATGGGTGTATGTTGTTAAAAGACAGTGTTCACTTTTTCTTCTTCCAGAAAATTTTAAATCAACAGAACAATCTTCTAAATCACTCTGGTGAGTCAAATGTGAGACACAGCCATTTCTGTAGAAGACCACATGGTTAATTAGTATTAGTTATTGCTCCCCAAGCTACCATAGTAATATGCAGATTCTCAAGGAAGACTGCTGTCTATGCTGCATCCTCCACAAGGAGAAAACTACAGTGGTAAGATGCTGTCTGAGTACTGCAGTGCAAAAATGGCTCCCTTTTGAAATGTCAGTGCTCATAATGCCAAGTGACTACATGCTGAAAAAAAAATACAAAAATGGAGAGGAGCAAGTATTGATCATCACTTTTCTCCTTTAAACTTGTTTTATTTTCAGGGAGGGGCAAACCTCCCTGTACTCCCTGAAATTATATATACTAATTCCAAGGTCACCAAACCTCAATGAGAAAAGGGAATATTCCAATAAATTACCTTCTTGAATTTAATATATGCAAGTCCGTTTTTGTCCATTCAGTCTGAGAATTACAGGACTCGCTAAAGCAGGTCCCAAAACTTCAAATGGTTACCAGCAAAAACCTTCCATAATAAGAAGGCCACATCACAGTAAGCCTTTCTGAATCCCAGGGCTTGTCTTCTGTTTATAAAATTTAGGTTTCCATGAACGTGAGTAACAGTTCTGTTGTACTATCTGAAATGTGGTAACATACCTCTCAACCTTTCAGTGCAAGAAATCTGGACAAAGCCAGAAAAAAATGGGGGGACAAAGGCCCACAAATAGGGGCAGAATTTAAATATTGCTCCTATAAAGTTAGAAAGTTGCTAGACTAACAGGTTTTGCATTATTATGCATTTTCTGAAGGATATAAAGTCTGAAACTCAAATCTCTGTCATTATTTATTATTATTTTGTGACTTCACTTTTAATGATTCAAAGAAAAAACTATCTTACACTTGTTGAAGGTTTACCAGTGGAAAAGTGAAGCAAATGAAGAAAAAGACCTCTGATATTCCACCACAGCAAAAATCCACTATATCTGGAGAAATAGATAACTGTAAAAGAAGACTTTATATAAAATGCCAGAAAGGCGACCTGTTAGTTGAAGTTAATTATAGTAAGTTTATATATGACAAACAAAGAAAAAATAAAACAAATGCTTTTGAAAAATCTTTAAAAAGCTAATATTACACTTTGGCCACTGGATGGCAGCAAAGTGGAAACAGGGAAGCCATGCAATAATAAAAATAATGGAAACAAATGCTTCTGAAAAACTTTTAAAAAGCTAGTATTACACTTTGGCCGCTGGATGGCAGCAAAGTCGAAGCAGGGAAGCTATGCAAAACTAAATCTATTGGAATGATACATTCAGCACTTATAGCCAGTAAAAAAACTAGGCAGAGAAGTGCATATTAGCATATAGCTGAAGTAGGATGGGCCAATATAGTATATTAGCATATTTTTGGTGCCAATTTTAAATCATAGCTATTGGCTACTTAGTAGTGCAAAGAAAGATTACTGGATATTCTAATAAAGACTAAGAATTAATTGACATGATTAGTTTAGAAGTCAATTGATTTTAAACCTTATTGGTTAGTTTTTAGTATAAATATTAAGCATTGCTACCAAAAGATAACGATCTGAAGAAGGCTAAACAGCCGAAAGCAATTATCATTTTATCACTATGGAATTTTAATGCTGTTTTTACTTTTTTCATTAAATTTGCTCGCTGTTTGACACAGGACTCTATCATGGTGGATTTTTGCTGTGGTGGAATACCAGAGGTCTTTTTCTTCCTTCACTTTTAATGATTGGTCAGAATACCATACATTTTATGAGGAACTGACCAAAAATATGAGGCAAAAATCTGGACATATGCAAAAATCTGTACAGTTGAGAGGTATGTGTTGTAATAATATTAATAAATAACCATTTTAGTGTCGCACTTAAATTTTTATAGTGGTGAAAGCAGCTTTGGTAAAATGAATGCATAATCATAACTGTAGTTGTTTCAGCAATTATTTAGTACTGAAAGTGAGTAATGTGTCTTCTAGGTAGGTATTGATCATCGGTCACCATCAGCATGATCTTTTTTTAGCATTCTTTCAGTAACTTACCCATTGCCTTGTGGGTGCATTGATAAATGAAATAGATATTTCTTTTTTGTCTCTTTGGTACCATGTTCACTTTTCCCAGCAATGAGGCTGGCTTCATTTCACCTGCACTACAGCTGTAAATCCATGCTAACGTTCTGCCAGTTTCTTTTTTTGCTGCTCTGTAAAACTCAACCATATAGCCCTATTGCTTTCTTCTCTTTGACCCCTTTAATAACTTTCCTCGTGTATTATTTTATGTAATGTCTCTGTGCAGACTTTCCCTGTCTTCTTTTAAATTTCCCCTCATTAGCTCATTTTCTGTATCTTCCTCTTAGTGTGCCATATAAATTGTTGTTAAATTATTTGAGCTCTCCTTTTTATGTCCTCAGTTTTCAGTTTTCTTTCACTCCTTTCCACCAGTTTATTTTCTTTTTTTATCTGTAATCTGCAGGCTAAAGCCTTTCTTGCTTCTGTCCTTGCTCTACCAGAATGCCTTCTTGTTTTATAACTACTGATTCCATTGCTGTTGTTCCCCACATTCTGACACCTTTTGTTTTCTTCCTTCTCTCCATGTGTTGCTAATTCTGTCCTCTGTTTCTATCCTTCTTTGTATTCTGTGGAGCTCTTCCTTTGTTTGAGTTTGCCCATTTCTTTTCTTCTAACACCTCCTGATTCTTGCATTATTACTATGTTAAGCAATCTTTATACCTGATTCCAGTCTGCTGCTATCCCTTTCATTGTCTATAAGAATTTGTGACAATCTCTCTCTTTGCTTAACTTTCTGTTCCTCTCCTCTCCATTTCATCATATTCTAAAGCCACTGTCTTTTTCTGTTTGAGGTGTCCTGTACCTTTATTGATAATTTTAATGGGGCTTGATCTGAGGCTGTTTTAGCACAAGTTTTCTCTGTATTTTTTATTTCAGGTATTCCTGTTGACCTTCTCATTTGTACTTAGATGGAAGTCTCGTCTCATATCCCGGATTCATCTGGGCTCAAAAAAATTGTCAATGCATTTAAACCTGCTGCCACTGAGTCAGCTAAGCAGGAGGTGTGTTTGATTCACTCAGTATTAACTCTGATAATTTTAACAATGAACCTTGCATTTTCACCCTGCTTAACTACACACACACACAGTGAAAGCAGTAGAAGTGTGTATTCAGCATGAGCAAACACTTTGCCATCCATTGCGCAAACATACTGCTCACTGTTGTACTATGAAAACTAAATATTAGCATGTATTAGTTCTGTTTACTCTTCATTTA
Source organism: Protopterus annectens (assembly GCF_019279795.1). Classification (NCBI taxonomy): domain Eukaryota; kingdom Metazoa; phylum Chordata; order Ceratodontiformes; family Protopteridae; genus Protopterus; species Protopterus annectens. The sequence continues at coordinate 610,333,388 of NC_056751.1, read as the reverse complement.
GTCTTCATGGAATGAAACTATATGTGGCAACATAACAAAATGAAGGTCCTCTCTAAGAATATGTCAGATATTTACAATGAAGCCATGTGTTACCTCCCCCCATGCACTGCAACCCTGGTCTTTCAATACTTATACACAAATATATCAACTACACTACTTAAATTAATAACAAATGTGTGATACACCATGCATATCTTTAGAATGACAATCCACATTTAGATTTTCAAATGCTTATAGTAATGTGGACAGCTGTCTGCATATAGTTTGTAAAGCTATTCTCTTAAACTATACCTGCACATTGGAACACAACCACCACATACTACTCATTGCACAATCATCAATCAGGAAACATGCAGAACTTGAACTATCTTGACAGCTGAACATGCCTAAACAGCCATTTCATTCCAGGCCCCCAACATCTTTTTTCCAACATCCAGTGCTGATGCCATCCACCATAAGTTGTCCTTCAGCCTTGTAAAAGTCAAACGGAGCTGTGGCATTTGTGTAAAGTACTGTCTTCTCTAGTTGGTGTACTTAGGTAGGGGCTCTTCTCACTGCAATCAACTGGGAAGTGTGTGTGTTTGTGTCCTTGCTTGACATTACAGAGTGCATTTTACACCAGCATGTGGGACACTGCTATTAGCATTTTATCCTCACCAGACTCTGCTAATGTCATCATCTATGAAGTCTTATCTGACACTCTCCAAATCAGACTTGAACTGTGGCACTTGCATTAAACACAGCATTCACTAATTGGTGCACTTAGGTAGGGGTTTTGTTCTCAATGTAGTCAGCTGTGTGTGTGTGTGTGTGTGTGTGTGTGTGTGTGTGTGTGTGTGTGTGTGTGTGTGTGTATTTGTGCCCTTAGACTGTGTGGCTTTGGCAGCAATCATTTGTCTGTGTTAGCCCCTCCTGTAGTATGTTATAATCATTGATGGACTGAATGACTGCAGCCAATATGCGAGAATCAGCAAACTTGGTAAGCCAAAGGCCATATACTTCAGCCTGAGCTGTTGAAAAATATATTCCAAATAGTTAAAGGTTAGTCACAGATCCCTGGAGTATGCCAATGGTGTAGTCTACTGGTAGAGTTTAATTCACCAACCTTCACAGTATGTGTTCTGGCTGTGAGACAATTGGTTAACCATCCAGTGACATAAGGGTCAATCCCCATCTGGGAGAGTTTTTCAATGATACCTGAGGTGGGGATTGTGTCAAAACCCAAGGACAAATCAAGATAGGCAGTTTGCACTGTCTTATCTTCATCCAGCCCTATCACACAGAATCAATGAACTGTGACATCACAAATCGCCTATAGTGTGACCCAGCACATACACCTTCTTGACATGGTTAAATACAGACTTCAGCACACCCTCTACATGAACTATGTTCCTGTAGAAGGGTGTTTATAACATGCATCAATCTAACGAGGGGCAGGGACAGCACCTGAAGCATGCATGTATAGACACATCCTGACTTTCCTCATCTGTGAGGTAGACCTACATGTCATCTTGAACCTGTTCCAAATGGACACTAGTAATATCCTGGTTGTGTGCAATAGACCTGTGTGAATTGTTAATGCTACATCCACGTCTGTTACATCTGTTAGATATCTCTAAAGAGGTCATTGAGGGCATGCATGATGACAACACTATCATCCTGTAGAACTTGACCAGGCCAAGGCATTTGACACAAATCCACAGAGAGGTATTCACTCAACACTGTCAGATGTTGCCATAAACACCAAAATCACCAAGTGGGTAGACCACTGCATCACACACATAGCATCTAAAGATTTGTAATAACTAGTGTATTTTACATGTAGATTTTAACTTGCTGTATGGATTTGTGATTATCTGCAGATTTTATTCTGGATAATTAAATTGTTTTAGAGTGGTTCATGGTTCCAGTGACTTTTTATTCTTTTATTTATTTATTCCTGTGGAGATCACTGGATTTGATTATGTTACTGGCTGTTACTTTTATTGTGACATGTCATAATAGTTATACAAGTGTGTTTGTGTAGACCCATCTATGGTCACTCAAAATCACATATGTTGTGTCAGGGACAGGGGATTACTGGTGATATTATTCTGATATTGTCCATGATTGCGCATGCTTTTTTTCCTGTTGTCCATGAGTCTGTAACTGTGTCCCACTTGTTGAAAACCTCTGCTGACATTACACTCTTATTCAGGTAAATCAGTTTGCACAGCTTCACAATATGCACTGAACCCCAGTTGTATATAACATCGCTGATACATGTCCTCCACATTGCTCATTTCAGGATGCTTATCTCACAAAAAACATCTTCTCCATTGTTATGTTAATTTGTGTGACAGTCACATAATATACATTTTCACTGTGGAGTCAGTACTGTACCATATTGATATGTCATTAGTGCTCCTGTTACAAATGTCTTCCATTTACATGCCCTCATCTGCTGTGCATTACAGTGTTTACCTGTCCTATTTCCCTGTGTTCATTCCTATAATTCATCTGTGTGTCCCTATTCAATACACACACACACACACACACACACACACACACACACACACACACACACACACACACACACACACACACATCCCTTCACTGTTTATTTTAAAGGGCAGCCCATCTACCCTTAAAAATCATTTACACAACTTTTGTACAGAATGCTTGGAATGGAATTTCACAATACTCTGCACAGTATACACTGCCCTGTACTGTGTTTGGACCATATACATTACTGTATGTGAAACCTTGTAATCACTGAGGCATTCCTCACAATCCTGCTAACCCAGTTAGCTCATAGGTAGACAGGTTTGCTATTTGTGTTGCTTTATATGGTTTCCTGGTCAGCAACACTGTTGCCAGTCATGAAACAGCGCTTGTTTACATTTAAGCATCCTGCGCAGCATCAATACGTAATTAGCGCTGCTGCTCACACTGCAAATATGTAAACTCCATATAGGCTTTGAGCGAAGCCCACATGGAAATTATTGAATCCCACAGTATGTCTTCTTCTCTTAATGCACTTTACTTCAATTTTCACACTTTATATCAAGTTAGAAATCCCTTCTGTGCAATGATCTGTCATGGTCTGGTTCATCTTCCCCACTAAGACTGAAGGACTAGATCTCAGCCTACTCAGCACCAGTCTAAATGTTCCCATGTTGCATATACTCTCCTTTATCCAGAATACCCTAGAGTCTACATTCCCTGTCCAGACATTATCTGCCACCCATCTCATTTGCATCGGGTGTCAGACAGTTCCAGGCTTGGTTTGCATTTTAGATTATTTGTGCAGCTGTTGCTGTATTTTGGCGATTGTCTTCAATGTCTGTAGGTACTACTTATTGTTTCCTTACAGTATGGTGAGAAGATATTTTTTCCAACTTGTTGCCTAGCTTTGGCAGTTTTCCCACATATGTTGCCTTTCATGTTGTGGAATTTCCTGCTACCAGTACTGACTTTGTTAAAATGCTTAATACTTCTGTACGTGTGGATAGTGATAATTACGTTAGATTGCTTAGTGCTTCAGAACTTATTTGTTTGCTTCTATGGTTTTTGCATTTAAAAAGAGTTAGTGTGTCTGCTGTGTCAGTTTCTAGCTGTTGGGATTTGTTTTTGCAGGGTAATTTTACTCTTCCAGCTGTAATCATCAAGGGTTACTTTCTGGTTGAGTGCCTAGTACCCTAGTACTTAACTTCCTCCTTACTGCTGCTGCCTTTTCAAAATGTGTTATAGTATGGAGAAAACTCCCAATTAGAAAATGTGAAGCATGTGACCATGTGTTGCAATGCAAGACAGGCATATAAAATGTGTTAACTTGCTTCAGGGTGGCTCAGCATCAGTTAGATTGTGATATCTGACAAACCTATAGCACGTGTATCCTGACTGAGTAAAGAAACTAATTACTATTAAAAGGTGCCTCTGAGTCATCCAACTCTCAGGATCACGTTTCTCAGTAAAACTTCTATGGTTACATTTAAAGAAAAAAACCTTTAAAAAAAACATCTTTTAAATGCATTCAAAGAGAAGATAAGTCATCTGTAGAAACAGGAGTCTTAAAATCGCAGTGTGGAATCTGCAGGATAGGAAAATGCTTTCTGCATTTCTGCTCTGGATTTACGCAGGTGCCCCCTGTGTAGCCTCCCTTTTAAGACTGTATGTGCCACATCTTCACATAGCTCTGTTTTTTAAACATGAGAGTCAAATGTCAAAGATGATACTACAGGCTGAATTGAGTTTGAGTGTCTTCCCAAACCTTTATTTTCAGAAACAGGCAGGAATAGTATCAGTCTCCATTCACACGTTCTAGACTACCACTCAGCTTCTGTTTCAATGCCAATTGCATAGAAACCACCTTGCATCCTGCTAGCACTAAGCCCAAGATAGTTTTGTAGTAATCTGTTGCTGCTGCCATCAAGTCTATTGGTTTCAGCATTGACGCATTCAACCATGACTGCACTTTAAACACTATCTCCTGTTTGAGGAATGATGCCTGACTTTGGTTCCTGTTTTTTAAGCACTGGTGCCGGAGTCAGAGTTTTAAACTTTCATAACTTTGAGGCCAAGAGCACTGATATTCATGGTAGGTTGGCTTTGAGGCTTAATACAAGTACTTTGCCACTGTTAGCATCAGGAGATCTCTGTGCCAGATGTTTGGCATCAGACACTTCAGTGCTAATACTTAATTAAGGCCTGTGGGTGCATTCCTTACTGCCTGATACATTCCCATACCTCTTTACCCACAGATATTGAAAATATTTACAATGACCCTTGAAAACATCACATAATATCATAATGTCAAATAACACATAACTCTTCCTGCTTCCAGTAAGAATGTGGAATACTACTCAAACACATTTAAAATCAGATTGACAAAAATGATAGATATAAATAAGTGCAATGTGAGAGGCAGCGCAAAATATGTTGACATTAATGAAATGTATTGTGAAATTATACCATACAAGGTCATTTAATTTTGCTTCTAAAAATGTGAGATGCGTCATGCATGTGTCCTCTTTCTTGAAATTATTGCTACCAATTGTAAGCTCACCATGTAATGTGGTTTTCTGTACTATACAACTTCAAAATGATGTGTGATGAGAGGGATTCAGAAAATTCTGTGAAGGGAATAAATCAATGCTGAAAACAGGGACATATCTCTAAAAATATGTACATCACGTGCAGGGGTAAATCAGGCCTGAAACTAGGAATATTCCTCAAACAGGGACAGTTAAGAAGTCTGTAAACTACCAGTTTTCATCTGAGATTATTTGACTTGAGTCTGTGCTTCTCATCATGTAGTAATAGTGGGACAGAAGACCTGAGGGCATCAATCAGAAATGCAAGAGGAAGGAGACAGAACCTTCCTCTATATCTTCCTCTGCATGACAAGAACTCTTCAAAAAGAAGCACACATAATCCTCATGGGACTCCCCGGAGCCAGAAACTGATCAAGAAGTTGAGAATAATAATTACTTTGGTGATGATTTCAAATTTTGTGAGATTTTTTATAAACAATACAGGAAAAGGGGAATGGCCAGCCCTCATCTTCTAATGAAGTTTTACTGGAGGTGTTCAGGTATCTCCCATTGACCTTACTGGGTGGCACCTCCTGTGAGCAAAATTATGACTGCCATTTCACAGGAAGTATGGAAGAAACCTGATTCATTCATACCCACATCTAAAAAGATTGACAATATGCTCAGAACCATTAAGGAATGGAAATTCTGGATGCAGAAACCCGTTGTTGACTTTAAAGCCACTGCTAGAGCATTATGGAAGGCTGCAGCACTACAGTGACTTGTGATCCACCCTACAAAAGAGAGTTTGTGAGACATGGACCACTATGGGAAGTGAGTCTGTGTATTCCACTTCTTTGCTGAGGGTGCTTGGGTATGAAATATACATGCAGAGATTTCAGTGTGTGGTTCTGGATCAGACATCCCAATAACTGGGAAATGTGCCAACTGCAGAAATGAAGAATAAGCTCACCACTTGTGCATCCAGACTCTCCACTAACAATAAAATAGTGTAAAGAGGGCAGTAGATGCCATGGCTGCTGTATGTCACCATGCCAGGCTTAAGTTGTTCTTACCAACTTTACATAGCACTCCAGGGTAACTTTTCATAATTCCTCATTTAATCAAACCAACTTATTGACCACTAGTGAAGAAAGCTGGTGGAAAACAAGAAAGAGGGTAAAACTTTCAGAGCTTTTGGCAAAAGGTTTATCCCTCTGAGCCTTTTAAAGGCTGTGCAACAGCCTGCATCAGATGTGGTTTATATGTGGTAAACAGCAACAAAACTAGTACCTTAAAAGGTGATGCCTTCTGCAGTGGTCATCAGCCCAATGGTGGGAGCTCCAATAGGACCCAGAGATTCCCCAGTCCCTAGTCTGAACTACAGCAGTAAGATCCCTGAGTTCTTGCTCATCTCATCCAGGAAAAAAGAGGTCATTGTTCCCCTCTTCTCATCATTCATTAGATCCATTATAGAGTACAACGCCCCTTTTGGTATGTACCTCACAAGACATCTACAACAACTGGAAAGGTCACAGAAATACCTCACAAAGAGGATTACTGGCCTCAAACAGATGCCCTATGCAGACCATCTCAAAAATCTCCAGCTTTACTCTGTCGCATATCGCCTACTCAGAGGCGATCTCTACCTAACATAGAAAGCTATGTCAAACCCAGAGCTGTTGGACATGCTCCACTTAAAGAAATCCCAATCCCTCTGAGCTACACACTCTAGGGACCTAAACCTTGTCACCACAATAAACAGAACATGCTGGAGGGATAGATTCCTGTCCCAGAGACTTCCCATATTCTGGAACAAACTACTTATCTATATCAAACAAAGCTCCTCATTAGCACTCTTCAAGAAAAATCTTGATTGGATGGGAGATAGGATATCCACCCTGGGGATGACTTCTGTGGCTCTGCTTGATGGGCACAGGAAAATAATTTTCTTGGGTGGCAAAAGCCATGGTACCGTTTGGCTAGGCTTATATAGGCCCTAGGTCCAATAGCCTAGTACCTACCTATGAACCTATGAACTGCAATACAACAAGCAATTTGTGGCCATCTATCTATTCATCTAAAAGTGTGAAGGGCCATTGCATGTGACAGATTGATAAGGGATATAATTTTCAGATGTTATATAGTATCTTCCCTCTCTCCACGCTGGTCACACACTCGTCTTCATCAGAAATCCTCCACCATCAAAATAGGGTAGTGTGACTCAAGGTCTCAAACATCCTCTGAGAAATAGCCATCCAATTGGATCTAACAAATCAGCGCTTGTCCAGATATTACTCCATCTCTCTAAATATATATACAGAATTTTAAATTTCCACAATCCCAATGTTCTAAATACCGATGCTCTAAACCTTGAGATTGTGGAATCGCGAAATTAAAAAAAAAAAGAAGAAAAAAAAAAGAAACAACAAACAAGAAAAAATCAAAAAACATGTTTTTGCAGGAGGCAAGCCCCACCGCACCCCCTGCAAATTAAATATACTAACTCTGAGATCGCACTTCAGTGAAGAGAAGGGTAATGTTCCCATTCTGCACTGTATGGTGATCTCCATTTACAGGTTTGAAGATTCCACAATCTCAAGGTTCTGAGCATCGGTATGTAGACTGTTGAGATTGTGGAATTTCGAAATTCTGTAGTGAACCTATATATATATATATATATATATATATATATATATATATATATATGAGAGAGAGAGAGATTTGTGCAACAAAAGAACAGGGACCTCACATTTGTTTTTGATTTGATTGACCTCAACCACATTGTACCAAAGCAAAACAAAAGATTTTGATAATAGCTGTGTGGACAGTTTTTCCATTATTGTAAAGAGAAAATTGGCTGTGCTCTTTGAACCTTTACGACACCTACCTCTGCCTATGTATCACTAAGAAGTCAAGGAGGGTCCACGCTAACACCTAGGAGCTAGCCATTGCCAATACTGATGAAACATACCCTCATATTTTCTCTCTCCAGGGTCTTCACAAAATTCCTGGTGGTCATTGCAATGCAACAGAGGCTTCTTTTCTATAGCATTTCCTGTCTTTAAAACTCAGTGAAAACCTTTCCAAGTCTCAGATATGGACCGTTCTGATTATAACATTTGTAGGTTGATCACTGGACACGCAGCTATACAGGACCAGTTTCCCCTGAGAAAAAGTTCTTCCAATTATTCACATTGTGCTTAAGATTTATCATTCTGAAGCAGTGTCAGCAGCTCTGTACTGGGACAGAAGATCTGAGAGCATCAATCAGAAATGCAAGAGTGTCTACAGTTTTTCTGATGCCATTTACAATGTACTATATGCACATGGACTGTTTGCATGCAGTGGGGCCATTGTTCAGATCTGATGTCAGGCCATATTAAAATCACCAAAGCATGTCAGAGACACCTGGTATGATAACTTCTGTATGTTAGCCTCTCTCTGGCAGCCCCTTCAAATTCCCAATCACTGGATTACAGTAATTACATATGTCACAGCTGTAGGATGGTGGGCATTGTCATGGGTAGACAGCCCAAGGTGCCTAGTCCCATTAAAAGTCCATCCTGCACATCAACATTCTAGAAATGATGGTGGTCATTTGTACCCTACATGCCTTTCAAGATACCCTCTTACTGTGAATGACTACCATGTACTCTGATGAGAGGCAATAAGGCTGTGGGAAAGTTTCTTATCATTAGATCACTTTTTAGTCACTGCTGACATACCTGGAAAAAGCCATCTCCTTAGTGGCAGGCTCAGCCAACACATGAGTGGTCTCTCAGCTGGAAGGCTATGATTATGCTATTCCAACAATGGGAGAAGCCTTGCTGAGATTTTGTTGCCTTACCAACCAGTGCCAAATACAGCATCTTCTTTCTCTGATCCCCCTGGGGAAGTGGCCTAGGGATGCTCAAACCCAAGAATGACCACAGGGTCTACTGTCTGTATTTTTGCATTTTCCTACCATTATCAGGTTCTTATGAAAAGCCACTGTGGACAAGACCAAGGTCCTCCTCACAGCCCTATTTTAGCATTTGTAACTTTGGTTCCCCTTGCCCTGGCTGCCATGCTGGCAAAGAACTTCAGGTTGAAGTCCTTCAGAACTTTGTTGATACACTCATCCAGCAAGCCTCATGTTGACCTTCATGACCTCAGCTTAGCTGCTTGGTTTCTCCAATTCCAGTGATGGTTAGGGCTGAAGTCTAACTTTATAGGGTTATCCTCTATCTGCTTAAAAGCTCAACATTATGAAAATGTACAATAATAAATGAGTACTTCAGCTTGAGAATAAATGACAGAATTGGACTCCTTTTGGTTCCAGCTGATATTCAGATATCTAATACAGATATATGAACAGAGGACTCAATTATGCTTCTGTAAAATAACTGACATCATTTCCATTTTCACCAATGTTTTGTAAATTCATTACTAGCTTCCCTTAAGTTTTGTGAGACATTTCTAAAAGTGGCCTTTCTTAAGAGATCCTTGTTCAGAGAGTGTGTTCCCCTATTGGAGCTGTATTTCTAACTGGAACAACTCACACTTTCTCCCTTTGAACTAGTCTATAGGACGGATTTAAAATATCTGATATGTAAAACTGTTTTTACATTAGCAAGGGAGATTTCTGGACTTCAGTCTTCGAGTTTTAAACCACTATACATGGTCCTGCACACAGAGAAACCCCTACTTTATGCCAAGATTAATTATAGAGCCCAGTCATAACCAGTCTGTAAACCTGTCAATACTTTTCTAAAATATTCCAATAATGGACTGTATTGGTGTGCATAGGCAGCTTCATTTTTTTCTTGATAGGACTAACCATCTCAGGAGACACCCACAGATGTTCATATCCTATACTACTAATAAAATGGGCAAAACAGTGTCAAAAATTACTTTATCCACTGCGATCCACTAGGGGCTGCACCCCCCCACCCCACATTATTATATATACCGACTCTGAGGTTGCACTAAATTGGGGAAAGGGCATGTTCTGTTAAAGCTATGTTATCAGTAAGTTAGTAGTAAATCACGTTACTTTTATGTTGGTCAACTGTGGCCTTTCAATGACATCCCTGTTCATTAAAAGTGCTGTTTGTTGACTAACATTTGATGTACAGCCAATCTATTTAATATTTTTTCAATGGCTGAACATAGACCTTTTTTGGCACTTAGAGGTCCATTGCTAATAGACCATATTATTGTGATGGGGAAACAGGGAAAAAATGTAGAGCTAAGAAAATTTATTTTATGGTTGTAAGAATTTTATGTAGCTGCATGAATTTCTTGTAATGCTTTTTATGCAGCCAGAATGGACAGGAAACTTCACCAAAGGTTTCTAATTGATGTATGTAGTATAAAAAAAGAAAATATGCATACAATACATTGTACAGCCATTCCACAGTATATATACATTTTAGTAAATGTATTTTGTTTTTTTTTTTTGTTTTTTTTTTGTTTTGTTTTTTTGCTGTGGAGACAATGAATTACTACTACTTGATAGAATGGAATATTTCTGGCAACTTAAGCTGCAAACTAACATTCCTCCCGGCTTGAATTAATTTATTAGAATCATGACAAAATAAAACAATGAAAAATGGAATGGATAAGGCCAGTCTAACATCAAATGGGATAGGTTAACTGACGCATTGGTTAAGCTTAAAATGACCTGCAAAGGCAGCTAGCCTATACTTATCTATGTGAAACTGAAGTAATAATATTTTTCATTCAGTGTTTTGAATATTCTCTGGTGTAGTAGTTATCACAGCATATGAAGCAAAAGATCTGATGTTCGGTTCCGCATATTAACTTAAATATTACATTTATTTTATCTAATTTTGAGATGCATTTTTAGTGCATTAAACTATAGGAAGTGGATTGCTTGCAAGCTGGAGTGTGTGATGACTGGTGTGAAGTAAACGTGATTTCTAACAAACTTATTTATACTTGGTTGTACTTTAAATAAGTTTGTTAGAAGTCACGTTTAACAAACTTATTTATACTTGGTTGTACTTTAAAATATTTATTATTCTGATGAAGTCCATTGGAAGTGAAAGGTCAGAAGTGCTAAATAATAAACTTGACATGTTTGGAGGAAATTAATGGAGTGGACTGTTTGGTTATGTTATAGTGAAGAATTTGCAGTCAACAGGATATCATGGGAGCTGTGGTTTTGGTTTTAGGTGTATGTAACTAAAAAATCTAAGGTCAGACTTGTTCTGGGGTGTGTGTAAATTGGGTAGTTGCTTCAAGGGTTAGTGTTTACTATTAGTGCATGGAATATGTGAAGCTGAATCATATTTTCATATTGTTAACTATGACTGACTCAGAGACTTAGGTTAGCATTTGATAGAGTTAATAAGAAGCACAGGATGCTCACCGAGTTGATGTTCCATATAAGATATAAATAAATGCAAATAGTTACACTGTAAAATTAAATGTATCCATATCTCTAGATATTTCATTATAATAAATATATTTGTGTGCATATGTCTAGATATATTTGTGTTTCACTCTAACATTAATAATCTCTTTACAGACAAAAAGAAAGAAAACGTACATCATCCACCAGCTGTCCAAGACCTGGACAATGACAGGAAAATGAAAAGTAAGTGAGGATTAAAATGACATTTCTCAAATAATCAACAAAGGGGCGCAGATGTTTTTATAAGTCACAATTGCAGACTGGAAAGTTTCAGCATGAGCATTCTTTGAACCCAACAATCTGACTTTACATTTTCTTCTTACTACACAATTTTTTAAATTTGTGGCAGGAGTATACCCAACCATGTGGCTGTAGTATACAACAAAGGCTGAAAGTGTGATGTCTGGCAGGTGACAGTGCTCTATAATTATACGAGTATTCAGGATGTCACATTGCAGTGTCTGGATGCATTCTGACATTGCTGTCTGAGACACTGTAATTTTCAGAAGCAAGGGGGCAGGGGGGGCAGAATATTGATGCCATAGCTTTTTGTTTCAGGAAATGAAGTCTCGAATATATATATGCTAGTTCCAACAAAGATAGTAAAGTATGTTTTCGTAAGTCACATGTGAGAAGCAGAGAACATTAGCACTAACATTGCATACATCCCAAAATTTGCTGTTTCATTAGGTCAGTATCATACATCTCTGAACGTTATACCAGTACTGCACATGTACACAGACTTAGTCTTGTAATATTTTTACAGCAGGAATACAGGTTCATGCTCAAATATCAGTGACCAAATCAATGCAATGGCATCAGTTGTCAACATCGTATTCCCACTGCTATGTGGTCACACTGTCACATGCATTGTCAGCAATGCCAGATATGCTGAGCATGGTTGGTACACATTCTTTATTGCTCTTGCTTTCATTCAGACTTTTAGAATCCTAGTTAAATGGCTGGTCTGCTCGGATTCATTTCCATATTTGTATTTCCTTCCACCTGCTGTTGTCTAGTCATTAGTTGCATGAGTCTGTGATGTTGTGATGCAGGCCAGCTGCAAGACCACTATATGTAACTATTTTTATAATAGCACACAATGGTAGACTCTGCCCACACATGCATTACACTTCTGCTTTGCTGGAAATGGCTACAATTATTGTATCTTAAAGCTGACTGTGCCATAAAAACATTTGAGTAATCCAGATATTATAACACCATGAGCATGTGCATTCTGACATTGTGACCTGTGACACTGTCATTTTCAGAAATTAGGTGCTGGTGCCATTGTTTTGTGTTTTGCTGTACTAACTCCTTAATATGGTAACCACTTGAAATGTCAGGACCTGCTATAGTGTCTCCCAAAACAGATTGAATGGACAAAAAGGGAGCTAAGACTTAACTTACACATACCATACTAACATATACCAAGTCTGAGATGACTGTTTCCCAGAATATTCCCTTATCTCTGAGTTAAGGTGATCTCAGAGTTAATATATATAAGTTTGGGGATATAGCGGGACTTGTGCCCTGCAAACAAACAACTTTAAAGGAGAAAAGCAATGTTAAAGATTTGCTCTTCTCCTAGATTTTAAATGTTTTTTTTGGGGGGGGGGTTAGTTCAGTGTTAATGGAAATACTGTCATTAATCCCTGGCAAGTGATTACCAGTGAATTAAAAATAAGGGCTACCAATTTGTTATACTGTCATAGTGTTGTTTATGTTACATTTCACTGTTTTTCAATACTCTTTAAGATTTTCACAGGTTTTTATGGTTTCTGCCCTTTGATTGGGTGTTTTTGGGGATGTGTTCATGAATGTTTTAAATACTGTTCTCACTTCCTGTTTCACGGTTCTAATCATGTCTTTTGTATAAGACAGAAAGTGCTAAACCATGGTTGTTTCCAGTTTTTAGATTTCACTTTGTTATTAAAGTTTTGTGGTCGTCCAACTGCTGGTGTTTTTTTTTTGTTTTTTTTTTACTTTATTTTCTTGCTGTTTACATCAGTTTAGGGTTTCCTGCTTATTTGTGGATCATTCCAATACCATGATATGTGGCATTGACAGTTCTCATTGTAAGATGATTCTAGAAATTTGTTGCACATATTAGCATTTTGAGGTTCCAAGTTTTGAAAATATCAACTAGGTCCAACAAAAGGATGTATTAACAAGATTTTGTGTAATCAATAGTCATGCAAGAAACTTGTACTGAATTTTATATGGTAATTACATTACAACAGAATTCAACAGTGACAGAAGACAGGCTAGTGTCTTCCCACCTCTCAGGACTCTGATAAAGGTAGTTCTTCTCAACATCTTCAAGGTCTCCATGAAAGAATAGCACTTTCTTTGGAGTTTTAAATGTTACAGGGTGGAGGTAAACTGACTTGTAGAGACTCTCTCCTCTCATGAAAAAAGATATAAAGAGATATAGAGGGATGGTGAGACTTCAAATTTGGAGTAGGGAGTGCTTCTACTTTATTATACTTTGGAGTGTGATTTATAAGCTAATAATGTCATAATAGATGGACCCATGTCTTTAATAATAAATATGACAGCATGTGTAAGTCACCATTTGGTTGACAGGATTTATACAACTCACAAGACAGATCCTGCTTCTTTTTCTAACCTTCATCTAGCCATCGTTGCAAGCAGTTCCTCTTGTGTCTTTATCCTTTCATAAAGATTCTAATCTGATAGATAAATATGAGAAAAAATATCCACATCTATTATGTAAAATGCTTATGGAGCATTTAATTACTTAGCTCAGAAAGCTTCTTAACAATTCTGTTTGATAAAAGATAATTTGCAGTCATTTCATAGTAATAATGCTATAGATGGAAAGTAACCGATTACTGTAGTTGGCAAACATGGAGATCACGTGTTTTAATTTCTTCAACTCTTTTGGTTTTCTAATACAATGACAGGAATAGACCCCATTCCTAAGTTAAAGTATGTTTGAAGTTCATGAAATTAGTATTGTTTCAATCTTTGATGTTAGCCAAAAGGGCTCTTTGCAGCACCCGCAATGAGCCCAGTAATGACTCTTTCTGCAATTCATACAGAGTTACATGTATCGGTAACATATCTAAGTACGATTGTAAATTCTTTCTTATAAGACCCATTGCTCCTACTGCTATTGGAACTGTCTGGATATCCTTCTTCTACATTACCCGCTTTTCTGCCTGCAAATCTTGATATTTTATGACCTTGTGTCTTTCTATGCATAAGACATTGTAGTCACTGGGTGCAGCAATTTCAATGATCAATGCTGCTTTTGTCTATGGACTACTGTATCTGTTTTTTAACTGTTGGTAATAAGTGATCCCATGTGATATAAACTTCATCATTTTCTATAACGCTTTGTGGCTCATGTTTCCAGTGTTTTTCAGCTACTTCAGTACTATAATGTTTGCACAATCCCCAATGGAGCAGTCTTGCCACATTATTATACCTTTCAGTATACAGTCCTTCTGCCATTAGTATATCACAACCAGCTACAAGATGTGCGACTGTTTCCAGTTCCATCTTACAAAACTTACATTTGTCTGTTTCTGCCATATGTTCAATGGACTTTTTAAATCAACATGTATGTAGTCCACTTTCTTGTGCTGCCAATACTAACTTTTCTTCTTTTGGTTTAAATTCACCTCTCGTTAACCATTCTTGTGTTCAGTTCTTATAAACATGAGGTTGTTGCAAGAGTTTTCTATACTTGCAACTATATTTATGCATTTTCCACATTTCTTCCCTTTTCATCTGAATCTTCACCTTATATTCTTTCGTTTATTTTTCTTGGCATATTTACTTGTTGCCAAAAAAAAAAGAAATTAGGTACTGCATCTGAGCTTGGGGTTTTCCAGTTAGGAGCTTTTCGTAACTTTGCTTCAATCTCTCTGGCTGTTACTTTATCCCATTTCATATCCTGTACATTTGAACTTCTTATGTTTTCTTTTATTTCTTCTATCCATTTAGCATCTTTGTAATGCTCCACAGGATCTTCAATGATATTTCTCTGAAATGTATCTATTTCTTCAGTTTTGGGGGGTGTTTCAATGCCTTTTTCATTGTTTCCCAATTCTCTATAAAACTTTTTTGGGTCATCAATAAACTGCTTATTTTGTACTTTTCCTTTATATTTATCTGTATATCTTCTAATATTTTTAGTTTATTATTTGCATGATAGATCCTGATCTGTTCTTATACTGCACATTGCTTTCATCACATCTATCTTTCTGAGTATTTCTGTTGATATGTTTCCATTTCTATAGTCTTCTGACAGAGAAACTTCTTGTTTTAATTGCTTTGTAGTTTTCTCTATTCAGTGCTACCATGATGGCATTTGATCTCTCCCCTTCCTTTCCCCTTACTGCCCTGTATTTTTGTGGCAAGACTTTATCTGTTATTATTTTAGCTGCACAGTAATGTATCCTATTTACTTCTGTTATGTTGCATGAATCTCTATGAAGGGTCCTAATTACTGTGTTCATTTGTTTTACCAAACTTCTAACTTTTTGGGTTTTATTGATTTTCTGTAATATATTTCTTTCATTGATTTTAATATATCTGCCCATCTCTATGAAATCAAGCAAATCTCTTAGATCATTTTCTTCTAAACTAAGGGCACATTCTTTGCTCTCGATCTGCTGCAGATATTCTATGGAAAATTTCAGAGCATCTTCCTTTGAACCTTTGTACTAGTTTACTATGAAAGGCTCCAAAGTATCTTCATATGGCAACTGATCGGATGTTTCCTGCTCTACAGGTTTCTCCTTAATTGGGGGATCCATTGCTCTATCCTGCTGTGATGTTATCAGAGTTAGATTTTCTACTTCACAAGTAATCCAGTTTCTGTTTCTTTAACTCTCCATTACTAATCCTCTTTTCTCTGTTTCCTCTTTGTTCTCTTACTTTTTGTTTTATAAAATGTTCCATATCCGGATGCCTTTGCCCGTATTTATCTACACATATCTTTGGTGCTTCTCTTTTTTTATTGATCACTTTTGCTTTCTCCTTTGTATAAATATTATACCATATTAAATCTATTTTTCTTTCCCATATCCATATTTGTTCTTCAGGTGTCTCCTGCTCCTGCTGTTTCTCCTTGCTTGAAGGACTCGTTGTTCCATCATGCTGTGATATAACCTGTGTTAGACTTTCTACATTACTAATCTTTTCTTCATTCCCTGTTTATGATCTTTTTTTAAATAATGTTAAACAAGTCCAAGTCTTCAGTTATATTTCGTCCCCTGAGGATGTCGACCCCAAAAAAGTCCGACTGCGTGTGAATACAGTCTTCTTGTGATAGTTTCCCTGATTTTTCTTGGAAACAGCAGCAGAACCAGAGTCAGATGGAATGTTGCAAGCTGTACCATCGTCAGCAACATCTTTGACAAAGGTATCTGCAACGGAATTATTGTCGGACATACCATTATCAATAACAGCCTTTCCTGATGGATTGTTAACAGAAGTTGCAACCACTGTGTCCAAATTACCTATTTTACTGCTTCTGTTAAGTGGTCCAACAGAATACCCCTTTGGCAATTTTTCTTTGGAAACTAAAGATTTGTTACCAGTAACAGTAGAACTGGTAACTGTACTATAAGACTTTTTATTGTAAGAAAAGGTGGAACCACGGTTGCTTTTAAAGGCAGAGTCTTTAGTGTGATTAACAAAATGGTCAAAGGCAGTCTTATTCTTGAATAAGGTTAAATCACGAGATATTTTTTGTTGCTTGCGAACAGTAACTTCCTTAGAATGCTGTTCTAGGTCACGGGAAAACTGGTGCATTAGCATACCAAAATTATGTAAAGATAAAGTAGACTTTAAATGCTGTTCAAGATCAGTAATCTCTTTTTTCAGCACCGACAATTTTTGTTTGTTATTGTCAATTAGGAGCCTGAGAAAACATATCCCAGACTCAGTAAAAAAATTAACTAAGTGCTGAAAAAATGGACTGTTAGCATTCACTCCATTCGGGCATTTAAAAAACATTAAGCCTTTCGGTATAATGTTTAATTCAATGCACCGCATGAAATAACAGTTTTCTATATTGATGGATCTGTACCTTTTCAAAAGGCGTAACAAATGCTCCTGTTGTGCACCGAAAAAATCTTCTTGTACTTCTTTTTGAAGTTGAATATTGCCTCCGAAAGGATTTTCAGACAAAGAAAGCAGTTCTTCTATGGTAGAACCACCGGAATCATTGGCGCGTAAATGCAAATTCTCTCCACAGACTTCAACGTCATCTTTGGCCGCATTAGCATCTACAATACCGCCCAGGTCGATTACTGTATCCATTTCTTCGTAAATGTCCGTTGGCGAACTTAAAACAGGATTAACAGGTGTACATCTCTTGTTGGTGGCATTCTCGACAAGAAATTTTAAAGAGCTTTGAATGTCCATCAGAGTAGTAACAAATAAACTGCTCAAGTTGTTGTCACCATTGGTAGGTGTAGGATGAATGGAAACATTCATCAATGGATCTTCTCCTACCCCAGTCATGGCAACGCACGATAACCAAAAAAGCACACAAAGCAACCAGGAACCAATAAAACCAAAAGCCACGAAGGTAGACCAAAAAAAGCAATGCTTCCAAATAGCGTACACAGAATTTATTTGTCCGCTTTCGTAAAACACTTCATCAGAATGAAAGACAAAGGTAAAACCACAATTAAATACACCTGTCAATTAAATAATTAGAAAATTAACTAATTAAACAAAAAATATAGTAAAAACAATTACTTAAAAAAGAAAGAGGCTACTTTCTTTTTATCAGTGATACATAACTTACGTTGTTTTAAAAAACATTTTACATTAATACATTCATTTAACCCAGGTGGCTTATCAGATTTTAATTTAATTTGCCAGATTGCTTCTCTTTGTTCAAGATAACATTTGAGATCCCCTCCCCTAGGATCAACAGGACAAATTTCCAACACTGTGAACAAAAATTTCTTAAAGGAACAACAATCAATGGAATGCTTATACAGAGCATTAGTATTGTCCCTAGATTTAATAGCATAGTTGTGTTCTTTGATACGAGTGCTAAGTTTCCTGGTGGTCATCCCTACATAAAATGCAGGGCAACCAGAACAAAAAGAAATGTAAACAACATTGGTGGCGTTACAATTAACCAAACCAGGTACTTCGATGGTATAATCAATAGAACTAACAGCTATGTAGGGACTAACTAGAATAAATCTACAGGCAGTGCATTGATGGCAACAATGCATGCCTCTTTTTGTGGACAAAACATTTTTAGCTACACTTTTGTTGTTTTCCAAAATGTTTTTCAGATTGTGTTCATTCCGAAAAACAAATTTTGGTTTGTCACCCAAAACCTGAAATATTTCGGAATTACCTTTAATAACTTTCCAATTGTTCTCCAAAATGGAGGAAAAATGACTACTGTCTAGACTCATCTCAAATGAACAAATTAAACTTGAACCACGTAAACCTGCAGATTTATCTGGACCAAAACCACAGGTGTTACTAAATGAGCAACTTAAAATAGCAGGAAAATCCGTAAAACGTCTGTCAAGAATTTCATTTGCTGTACCAACCAAAAAGGGAATATCATATCCTCTCTTGGAGAATAATTCAATGATAAAATCAAATTCACTAGACAAGTCACAATCCCTCGTAGTCATACGACACGCTCGAATAAACTGACCCTTAGGAATATTTCTAATCATGTGCTTAGGATGTCCACTAGAAAAATGTAGGTAACCGTTGGTGAATGTCTCTTTACGATGTATTTTACTTTGAAATTGACAGCCAATAGAATCCCACCACAGATGAATATCTAAAAAATTAATGGCTGAACCAATGTCACCCTTAGTAAACTTTAAATACCTAGAAAATGAATTTACATAAACCATGAATTGGTCAACAGTATCAGATCCTCCTTCCAAAATAAACACTAAATCATCAATAAACCGACAATAGAATTTTACTTGAAATTTCTTTTCTAATAATGGTATTATTTCACACTCCCACCAAGCCATGACAATGTTGGCATATGCTGGAGCAGCTGGAGAGCCCACTGCCCAGGTCGATTACTGTATCCATTTCTTCGTAAATGTCCGTTGGTGAACTTAAAACAGGATTAACAGGTGTACATCTCTTGTTGGTGGCATTCTCGACAAGAAATTTTAAAGAGCTTTGAATGTCCATCAAAGTAGTAACAAATAAACTGCTCAAGTTGTTGTCACCATTGGTAGGTGTAGGATGAATGGAAACATTCATCAATGGATCTTCTCCTACCCCAGTCATGGCAACACACGATAACCAAAAAAGCACACAAAGCAACCAGGAACCAATAAAACCAAAAGCCACGAAGGTAGACCAAAAAAAGCAATGCTTCCAAATAGCGTACACAGAATTTATTTGTCCGCTTTCGTAAAACACTTCATCAGAATGAAAGACAAAGGTAATCAATAGAACTAACACATGATTTTTACCATCGATGTTGTGTCTCTTTACACCTGCATCCCTCACGAAGATGGAGTGGAGGCAGTCCGTAGTTTTTTATGCCAGAAACAATGTTTTTCCACCTCTACCATTAACACCATTTGTTTGTTCATTGAAACAGTATTGGACAACAATTTCTTTTTGTTTGGGGACAAATATTATAAACAAAATAGAGGTGTAGCGATGGGCTCTCCAGCTGCTCCAGCATATGCCAACATTGTCATGGCCTGGTGGGAGTGTGAAATAATACCATTATTAGAAAAGAAATTTCAAGTAAAATTCTATTGTCGGTTTATTGATGATTTAGTGTTTATTTTGGAAGGAGGATCTGATACTGTTGACCAATTCATGGTTTATGTAAATTCATTTTCTAGGTATTTAAAGTTTACTAAGTGTGACGTTGGTTCAGCCATTAATTTTTTAGATATTCATCTGTGGTGGGATTCTATTGGCTGTCAATTTCAAAGTAAAATACATCGTAAAGAGACATTCACCAACGGTTACCTACATTTTTCTAGTGGACATCCTAAGCACATGATTAGAAATATTCCTAAGGGTCAGTTTATTCGAGCGTGTCGTATGACTACGAGGGATTGTGACTTGTCTAGTGAATTTGATTTTATCATTGAATTATTCTCCAAGAGAGGATATGATATTCCCTTTTTGGTTGGTACAGCAAATGAAATTCTTGACAGACGTTTTACGGATTTTCCTGCTATTTTAAGTTGCTCATTTAGTAACACCTGTGGTTTTGGTCCAGATAAATCTGCAGGTTTACGTGGTTCAAGTTTAATTTGTTCATTTGAGATGAGTCTAGACAGTAGTCATTTTTCCTCCATTTTGGAGAACAATTGGAAAGTTATTAAAGTAATTCCGAAATATTTCAGGTTTTGGGTGACAAACCAAAATTTGTTTTTCGGAATGAACACAATCTGAAAAACATTTTGGAAAACAACAAAAGTGTAGCTAAAAATGTTTTGTCCACAAAAAGAGGCATGCATTGTTGCCATCAATGCACTGCCTGTAGATTTATTCTAGTTAGTCCCTACATAGCTGTTAGTTCTATTGATTATACCATCGAAGTACCTGGTTTGGTTAATTGTAACGCCACCAATGTTGTTTACATTTCTTTTTGTTCTGGTTGCCCTGCATTTTATGTAGGGATGAACACCAGGAAACTTAGCACTCGTATCAAAGAACACAACTATGCTATTAAATCTAGGGACAATACTAATGCTCTGTATAAGCATTCCATTGATTGTTGTTCCTTTAAGAAATTTTTGTTCACAGTATTGAAAATTTGTCCTGTTGATCCTAGGGGAAGGGATCTCAAATGTTATCTTGAACAAAGAGAAGCAATCTGGCAAATTAAATTAAAATCTGATAAGCCACCTGGGTTAAATGAATGTATTAATGTAAAATGTTTTTTAAAACAACGTAAGTTATGTATCACTGATAAAAAGAAAGTAGCCTCTTTCTTTTTTAAGTAATTGTTTTTACTATATTTTTTGTTTAATTAGTTAATTTTCTAATTATTTAATTGACAGGTGTATTTAATTGTGGTTTTACCTTTGTCTTTCATTCTGATGAAGTGTTTTACGAAAGCGGACAAATAAATTCTGTGTACGCTATTTGGAAGCATTGCTTTTTTTGGTCTACCTTCGTGGCTTTTGGTTTTATTGGTTCCTGGCTGCTTTGTCTGCTTTTTTGGTTTTGAATATTCTCTGGTGTAGTAGTTATCACAGCATATGAAGCAAAAGATCTGATGTTCGGTTCCTCATATTAACTTAAATATTACATTTATTTTATCTAATTTTGAGATGCATTTTTAGTGCATTAAACTATAGGAAGTGGATTGCTTGCAAGCTGGAGTGAGTGATGACTGGTGTGAAGTAAACGTGATTTCTAACAAACTTATTTATACTTGGTTGTACTTTAAAATATTTATTATTCTGATGAAGTCCATTGGAAGTGAAAGGTCAGAAGTGCTAAATAATAAACTTGACATGTTTGGAGGAAATTAATGGAGTGGACTGTTTGGTTATGTTATAGTGAAGAATTTGCAGTCAACAGGATATCATGGGAGCTGTGGTTTTGGTTTTAGGTGTATGTAACTAAAAAATCTAAGGTCAGACTTGTTCTGGGGTGTGTGTAAATTGGGTAGTTGCTTCAAGGGTTAGTGTTTACTATTAGTGCATGGAATATGTGAAGCTGAATCATATTTTCATATTGTTAACTAGGACTGACTCAGAGACTTAGGTTAGCATTTGATAGAGTTAATAAGAAGCACAGGATGCTCACCAAGTTGATGTTCCATATAAGAT
This sequence comes from Protopterus annectens, assembly GCF_019279795.1. NCBI lineage: Eukaryota > Metazoa > Chordata > Ceratodontiformes > Protopteridae > Protopterus > Protopterus annectens. The sequence continues at coordinate 610,311,147 of NC_056751.1, read as the reverse complement.
ATAAATAAATGCAAATAGTTACACTGTAAAATTAAATGTATCCATATCTCTAGATATTTCATTATAATAAATATATTTGTGTGCATATGTCTAGATATATTTGTGTTTCACTCTAACATTAATAATCTCTTTACAGACAAAAAGAAAGAAAACGTACATCATCCACCAGCTGTCCAAGACCTGGACAATGACAGGAAAATGAAAAGTAAGTGAGGATTAAAATGACATTTCTCAAATAATCAACAAAAGGGGCGCAGATGTTTTTATAAGTCACAATTGCAGACTGGAAAGTTTCAGCATGAGCATTCTTTGAACCCAACAATCTGACTTTACATTTTCTTCTTACTACACAATTTTTTAAATTTGTGGCAGGAGTATACCCAACCATGTGGCTGTAGTATACAACAAAGGCTGAAAGTGTGATGTCTGGCAGGTGACAGTGCTCTATAATTATACGAGTATTCAGGATGTCACATTGCAGTGTCTGGATGCATTCTGACATTGCTGTCTGAGACACTGTCATTTTCAGAAGCAAGGGGGCAGGGGGGGCAGAATATTGATGCCATAGCTTTTTGTTTCAGGAAATGAAGTCTCGAATATATATATGCTAGTTCCAACAAAGATAGTAAAGTATGTTTTCGTAAGACACATGTGAGAAGCAGAGAACATTAGCACTAACATTGCATACATCCCAAAATTTGCTGTTTCATTAGGTCAGTATCATACATCTCTGAACGTTATACCAGTACTGCACATGTACACAGACTTAGTCTTGTAATATTTTTACAGCAGGAATACAGGTTCATGCTCAAATATCAGTGACCAAATCAATGCAATGGCATCAGTTGTCAACATCTTATTCCCCCTGCTATGTGGTCACACTATCACATGCATTGTCAGCAATGCCAGATATGCTGAGCGTGGTTGGTACACATTCTTTATTGCTCTTACTTTCATTCAAACTTATAGAATCCGAGTTAAATGGCTGGTCTGCTCGGATTCATTTCCATATTTGTATTTCCTTCTACCTGCTGTTGTCCAGTCATTAGTTGCATGAGTCTGTGATGTTGTGATGCAGGCCAGCTGCAAGACCACTATATGTAACTATTTTTATAATAGCACACAATGGTAGACTCTGTCCACATATGCATTACACTTCTGCTTTGCTGGAAATGGCTATAATTATTGTATCTTAAAGCTGACTGTGCCATAAAAACATTTGAGCAATCCAGATATTATAACACCATGAGCATGTGCATTCTGACATTGTGACCTGTGACACTGTCATTTTCAGAAATTAGGTGCTGGTGCCATTGTTTTGTGTTTTGCTGTACTAACTCCTTAATATGGTAACCACTTGAATGTCAGGACCCGCTATAGTGTGTCCCAAAACAGATTGAATGGACAAAAAGGGAGCTAAGACTTAACTTACACATACCATACTAACATATACCAAGTCTGAGATGACTGTTTCCCAGAATATTCCCTTATCTCTGAGTTAAGGTGATCTCAGAGTTAATATATATAAGTTTGGGGGTATAGCGGGACTTGTGCCCTGCAAACAAACAACTTTAAAGGAGAAAAGCAATGTTAAAGATTTGCTCTTCTCCTAGATTTTCAATGTTTTTTTTTGGGGGGGGGTTAGTTCAGTGTTAATGGAAATACTGTCATTAATCCCTGGCAAGTGATTACCAGTGAATTAAAAATAAGGGCTACCAATTTGTTATACTGTCATAGTGTTGTTTATGTTACATTTCACTGTTTTTCAATACTCTTTAAGATTTTCACAGGTTTTTATGGTTTCTGCCCTTTGATTGGGTGTTTTTGGGGATGTGTTCATGAATGTTTTAAATACTGTTCTCACTTCCTGTTTCACGGTTCTAATCATGTCTTTTGTATAAGACAGAAAGTGCTAAACCATGGTTGTTTCCAGTTTTTAGATTTCACTTTGTTATTAAAGTTTTGTGGTCGTCCAACTGCTGGTGGTTTTTTTTTTTTTTTTACTTTATTTTCTTGCTGTTTACATCAGTTTAGGGTTTCCTGCTTATTTGTGGATCATTCCAATACCATGATATGTGGCATTGACAGTTCTCATTATAAGATGATTCTAGAAATTTGTTGCACATATTAGCATTTTGAGGTTCCAAGTTTTGAAAATATCAACTAGGTCCAACAAAAGGATGTATTAACAAGAATTTGTGTAATCAATAGTCATGCAAGAAACTTGTACTGAGTTTTATATGGTAATTACATTACAACAGAATTCAACAGTGACAGAAGACAGGCTAGTGTCTTCCCACCTCTCAGGACTCTGATAAAGGTAGTTCTTCTCAACATCTTCAAGGTCTCCATGAAAGAATAGCTCTTTCTTTGGAGTTTTAAATGTTACAGGATGGAGGTAAACTGACTTGTAGAGACTCTCTCCTCTCATGAAAAAAGATATAAAGAGATATAGAGGGATGGTGAGACTTCAAATTTGGAGTAGGGAGTGCTTCTACTTTATTATACTTTGGAGTGTGATTTATAAGCTAATAATGTCATAATAGATGGACCCATGTCTTTAATAATAAATATGACAGCATGTGTAAGTCACCATTTGGTTGACAGGATTTATACAACTCACAAGACAGATCCTGCTGCTTTTTCTAACCTTCATCTAGCCATCGTTGCAAGCAGTTCCTCTTGTGTCTTTATCCTTTCATAAAGATTCTAATCTGATAGATAAATATGAGAAAAAATATCCACATCTATTATGTAAAATGCTTATGGAGCATTTAATTACTTAGCTCAGAAAGCTTTTTAACAATTCTGTTTGATAAAAGATAATTTGCAGTCATTTCATAGTAATAATGCTATAGATGGAAAGTAACCGATTACTGTAGTTGGCAAAAATGGAGATCACGTGTTTTAATTTCTTTAACTCTTTTGGTTTTCTAATACAATGACAGGAATAGACCCCATTCCTAAGTCAAAGTATGTTTGAAGTTCATGAAATTAGTATTGTTTCAATCTTTGATGTTAGCCAAAAGGGCTCTTTGCAGCACCCGCAATGAGCCCAGTAATGACTCTTTCTGCAATTCATACAGAGTTACATGTATCGGTAACATATCTAAGTACGATTGTAAATTCTTTCTTATAAGACCCATTGCTCCTACTGCTATTGGAACTGTCTGGATATCCTTCTTCTACATTGCCCGCTTTTCTGCCTGCAAATCTTGATATTTTATTACCTTGTGTCTTTCTATACATAAGACACTGTAGTCACTGGGTGCAGCAATTTCAATGATCAATGCTGCTTTTGTCTATGGACTACTGTATGTGTTTTTCTTGCATCTGTTTTTTAACTATTGGTAATAAGTGATCCCATGTGATATAAACTTCATCATTTTCTATAACGCTTTGTGGCTCATGTTTCCAGTGTTTTTCAGCTACTTCAGTACTATAATGTTTGCACAATCCCCAATGGAGCAGTCTTGCCACATTATTATACCTTTCAGTATACAGTCCTTCTGCCATTAGTATATCACAACCAGCTACAAGATGTGCGACTGTTTCCAGTTCCATCTTACAAAACTTACATTTGTCTGTTTCTGCTATATGTTCAATGGACTTTTTAAATCAACATATATGTAGTCCACTTTCTTGTGCTGCCAATACTAACTTTTCTTCTTTTGGTTTAAATTCACCTCTCGTTAACCATTCTTGTGTTCAGTTCTTATAAACATGAGGTTGTTGCAAGAGTTTTCTATACTTGCAACTATATTTATGCATTTTCCACATTTCTTCCCTTTTCATCTGAATCTTCACCTTATATTCTTTCATTTATTTTTCTTGGCATATTTACTTGTTGCCAAAAAAAAAAAAGAAATTAGGTACTGCATCTGAGCTTGGGGTTTTCCAGTTAGGAGCTTTTCGTAACTTTGCTTCAATCTCTCTGGCTGTTACTTCATCCCATTTCATATCCTGTACATTTGAACTTCTTATTTTTCTTTTATTTCTTCTATCTATTTAGCATCTTTGTAATGCTCCACAGGATCTTCAATGATATTTCTCTGAAATGTATCTATTTCTTCAGTTTTGGGGGGTGTTTCAATGCCTTTTTCCTTGTTTCCCAATTCTCTATAAAACTTTTTTGGGTCATCAATAAACTGCTTATTTTGTACTTTTCCTTTATATTTATCTGTATATCTTCTAATATTTTTAGTTTATTATTTGCATGATAGATCCTGATCTGTTCTTATACTGCACATTGCTTTTATCACATCTATCTTTCTGAGTATTTCTGTTGATATGTTTCCATTTCTATAGTCTTCTGACAGAGAAACTTCTTGTTTTAATTGCTTTGTAGTTTTCTCTATTCAGTGCTACCATGATGGCATTTGATCTCCCCCCTTCCTTTCCCCTTACTGCCCTGTATTTTTGTGGCAAGACTTTATCTGTTATTATTTTAGCTGCACAGTAATGTATCCTATTTACTTCTGTTATGTTGCATGAATCTCTATGAAGGGTCCTAATTACTGTGTTCATTTGTTTTACCAAACTTCTAACTTTTTGGGTTTTATTGATTTTCTGTAATATATTTCTTTCATTGATTTTAATATATCTGCCCATCTCTATGAAATCAAGCAAATCTCTTAGATCATTTTCTTCTAAACTAAGGGCACATTCTTTGCTCTCGATCTGCTGCAGATATTCTATAGAAAATTTCAGAGCATCTTCCTTTGAACCTTTGTACTAGTTTACTATGAAAGGCTCCAAAGTATCTTCATATGGCAACTGATCAGATGTTTCCTGCTCCACAGGTTTCTCCTTAATTGGGGGATCCATTGCTCTATCCTGCTGTGATGTTATCAGAGTTAGATTTTCTACTTCACAAGTAATCCAGTTTCTGTTTCTTTAACTCTCCATTACTAATCCTCTTTTCTCTGTTTCCTCTTTGTTCTCTTACTTTTTGTTTTGTAAAATGTTTCATATCCGGATGCCTTTGCCCGTATTTATCTACACATATCTTTGGTGCTTCTCTTTTTTTATTGATCACTTTTGCTTTCTCCTTTGTATAAATATTATACCATATTAAATCTATTTTTCTTTCCCATATCCATATTTGTTCTTCAGGTGTCTCCTGCTCCTGCTGTTTCTCCTTGCTTGAAGGACTCGTTGTTCCATCATGCTGTGATAGAACCTGTGTTAGACTTTCTACATTACTAATCTTTTCTTCATTCTCTGTTTATGATCTTTTTTTTTTTTTTTTTTTTGTATTGTGAAATTTTCCATATCTGGATGCCTTTGCCTGTATTTCTCTTTGAATATCTTTGGGGCTGCATTTTTGTATTAATTAATCTGGCTTCCTCCTTTGCATAAATATCGCACCATATCAGATCTCTCTTTTTTTCCCTTGTCAATATTTCTTTTTTTTGTAAGTTTCAAAAAGCTCTAGATTTTGTTCTGTATATTTTTACATTTCCTCACTCACTACTTTCTCCAAATGGCCCAAGGTTTCTTGATCTATATAATGTTTTTCATAAATCTGTTGTATTAATGAACACATTTTTTTTTATTTGCAGTTTCTGACAGTTTTCTCGTGTAAGTATTTTTCTTGCCTCTAATTTTTCTCTTAATCTTTTTATATATCTTCTGTCAGGAAATTCCGGGCTTCTTGGATAATAGTAACAATACATAATTTCTTTCCTATCCTTAGTAGTCCCCTGTGTCATCTTTATGGCTCTTTTTTTTGTATTAGTTTTTGTGATTTTTTTTGGACTACTACTTTCTTCTACAATATGGGTGCCATCCTCCCCCTGAGCCTGGCCTAGCCCCATTGCAGGAATGTTTCTGTGTCTTGAGGAATCTATACTGTCATTTTTTTCCAGTCCTGGTACCAGTGCACCTACCAGGACTGGGCACTTTTTATCCTGAGAATGATTCACCCAGTTATCTTTTTATTTTTACCCTACTTCTGTTCATGATATATGCTATATAAAATACAATCTATTTATTTGTGTCATCTTGGTGCAATTTTGTGAAAAAAAGGGTCCACCCCATGAAGGTACTCACCAAGACTTGAGGGTAAATTCAATTCCAGCAACTACTCTCCTTTGCTTACTGATTTTTCATCTCTCCATTTGGACCCCGTATAGATGTACTTGTGATGCTGTAGATACATTGAGAAAACTAACATGGCTTAGAAAACAATTAAACAATGAGGAAGCTAGACACAGACTACTTAAAGCACAGGAATAAAAAAAAGATATTTGTTTTAACAACTTGTAAATTATATTATTGTGGTTTTGAAAATGACAGACAAACTGAAACCTTCGTATCAGGTAATATATATATATATATATATATATATATATATATATATATATATATATATATAGGTTCCCTTTGGAATCTCAAAATCCTCAAACTTCGAATTTCATATGGTCGAGACCATATGATTGAAGTTTTAGAACTTCAAAATTCTGAATGGAGATCTGCATACAGTGTAGAACGGGAGATTTTACTTTTCCTCACTTTATTGTGATCTCAGCATTGGCATATTTAAGTAGCGGGGTTGTGGGGGGTGCAGGGGGACTTTCCCCCCTGCAGAAATGTTGAGAAAGTTTTTTTTTTCTGTTGGATTTATTTCAGAATGTTGAGATTCCGAGACATCGATCATATGGTCTCAATCATATGAAATTTGATGTTTCGGGAATTTGAGACTCAGAAGTGACTATATATATATATATATATATATATATATATATATATATATATATATATATATATATATATTATACCTGTGAGTACCAGAACAGTTATACTATAAATAAGGAACCATTTTATTGAAAAGAAAATGCTTCTTCTTGCAGTTTTGTCAACAAAACCAACATAAAGAAAGGCAAAACAATTATAACTGAAATTCAATAGCTGATGATAAAAATAGTCACCACCAAAGAATAAAGATAACTTTTAACTCTTTTTTTCCATTCCCCTTCCACAATACACCCCAGATGAAAGTCCAGTGCCATTTTTCTGTTTGGTGAAAATCAGCAAAGGACAAATGGTTTTACAAATACTTTAACAGGATTATATGAGAACATTTTGTCAGATGCCCTGAACACATGCAGGCTATTCTACAAATATCCCTTCACAAGCATTATACAATGTACCACAAACATTATACTTGATTAAGATGTCCTCTCACTTCCACAAGGAGCATTCCCTCAGACATCCTTGCCTCACCCAGTTGATGTGCAAGTGGTGAGTTTCCCTGTCTCAACCAGAAATTTAACACTTCCAGTGAGCCCTCAACTGTGCCCAACTCTCCCTCCCCATGGGAGAGGCAAACAAAATGTGCCCTTTCTCTCATTCCTTTTCCTGCCTGGATCTTGCAGTAGTAAGGCTGCTTGTTGAACCCTGCTCACCTGTGTGAAGAATCCATCGCCTGCACTGCAGAGCCAGGCTGTGTGTCTGTGTGTGTCTGTGTGTGCATGCATGTGTGTGTGTGTTTGTGCATGTGTATGCATGCGTGTGTGTGTTTGTGCATGTGTATGCATGCATGTGTGTGTGTGTGTGTGCGCCTGTGTGTGTGTGTGTGTGTGTGTGTGTGTGTGTGTGTGTGTGTGTGTGTGTGTGTGTGTGTGTGTGTGTGTGTGTGTGTGTGTGTAGCAATTCACAGCCAGTAGTAACTTTCTGCCTTATACCTTCTGTTTACCAAAATGGGCACTAATTCTTCAGAACCATGAATGTGACTAAGGAGGTAATGATAATGATTAAAAGAGTAAACGTGCACTGCATTCTGATGGTTATGTGAAAAGTGGGAGAGGCTGCTGTAAAACCAAATCAAATTATGAAACACTGTGACAGCTCAGAGCCTGGGATGTGCATCTTACATTACCCATCATTCAACAGCAGAACCAGTGAAGATCAGAAACAATAGCTGCAGCTGCACCCTGTAGGTGTGCATGGCTATGGAGGTGGTGCCAGCCCACGTTTAGTAAATGGAGGAAGCTACAAGATTTAAGGGGTTGTGTTTAAAAAAGTTAAAACTTATATATATATATATATATATATATATATATATATATATATATATATATATATGTATATATATACTGCTGTTTGTAGTAGTGAATCTGGAAACAGAAAATCTGATAACTTTAGTGGATGACAGAATGAATAGAGTTTGAGAAACACTGTATGAACTCTATCAAGTGATTTAAGATTACTGAGTTGTACATGCAGTGAAACAAGTTGCAAGTTTAAAGAGAACCCAAGAATAAAATCTGTGCTTGCATATTATGTTCATACTGCAAAATTCAAGATACTTAACTGCCCTGTGAAAAACTGAAGAATATGTTATAAACAAATGCAGAGCTTTTCTTTGGTCATCTGAGAGAATTGCACAAGGTGGAATTTGTAACAGAAAGATGTAGGACTCTATCCTTGGAAGCAGAGCAGTATCTTGTTCTGTAAATAAATGTTAGTCTTTAAGGATAACAATGGAGCTAACTATTGTTAGTGCATATGTTGCAGTCATGACTATGAAAGTGAAACTTGAGATGTCACAAGTATAGTGTGAATCACAGCAGTAGACCACTAATGTCCATTTCTACATATACCTGCATAAAACAGAACTAGCGTATCAACCTGCCAGATGCATTGGGAAGCATGGCTAGGCATAAAATGGCCTCCCAGATGTCATTAGTAGAGTAATCACCTATGAACAAGAAAGTTATCTATACTGTAATTCCTGTTAGGCTAGCTGTTTTTGTTGTAGATGACTCAGACCCTAATATTCCAAAGCAAGTTACATTTGAGTCAAGGCACTGTGCTGAGTCTGCTTCTTTGTAAATGCTTGTTTACCTGGTGTGGCAGATAAGTCATAGTAAGAGATGTTTTGGAATTTGGAGAAGTGCCTTGCGACTCTGGAAATCTTGCCAACTGAAATGGGGATTACACAGTTTGCACACGTCTGCAGGTGTAACATAAATACACACACACACACACACACACACACACACACACACACACACACACACACACACACACACACACACACGCACATATACACACATTGTCTGTCTGTCAAAGACCCCTACCAAATTAATGACCACAATGTAATGATGGTGTTCCAGATGTTAAATTTTGCTGTCAAAACATGTTTAGATGTTATGAGGTTTCTACTATCCTCCTGCTTCTTTGTCTTGACTTTATTAAGCCCTTATTAAGAGATGCTGTGTGCTATCTACTGTCCATTAAGTCCATTAAGTTTACAATTAGTAGCAATTCAACCAATGCTACAAAATTAATTTACAACTCAGATATGTTGAAATAGTGAGTTTATTAAAGTACAAGATGTTTATCATGTTGTCTGTACAAGTACTCTGTTGCTTCCTGTTCTATAACTCTCCAGGAAACCAACTCACCAATTACACCTCAGCGAAATTACACCCCTAGTTGTTGTTTTCCATAGGAAAATAGTATAGTTCAGTTTCTAAATGTGCGTCAGCAGTGATTCCTTTCTTTTCGGAGATTACTTCCTTTTTCATTTTTGTGGAATTGTGGAGTTAGTTTTAAATGTGGGAGTGGTGTAGGGGGGCTTGCCACCCAGTAAAAGTGCATTATATATCATTATTTTGGCATGAGCTTTTGTGCTTGATGAGTTGGCACCTCAGGGTCGTGTATCTGTAGGAGTCACAGTGGAAGCTTTCAGCATGCACTTTGTTCGCTCACATACTGCCACTTTCTGTTCTCTCACTTAATGCCACTAATGAGAGTGGCATCATGTGACTGTACAAAGTATATACTACTTATTTAAACTAGTAACAGGCTACACTTGTATCTGTAGGAGTCACCATGGAAGCTTTCAGCACACGCTTTGTTCGCTCACATACTGCCACTCTGTGTTCTCTCACTTAATGCTACTAATGAGTGTGGCATCATGTGAAGTACAAAATGCTTATTTAAACTAGTAACAGGCTACACGTGTATCTGTAGGAGTCACCATGGAAGCTTTCAGCACACGCTTTGTTCGCTCACATACTGCCACTCTCTGTTCTCTCACTTAATGCCACTAATGAGAGTGGCATCATGTGACTGTACAAAGTATATACTGCTTATTTAAACTAGTAACAGGCTACACGTGTATCTGTAGGAGTCACAGTGGAAGCTTTCAGCACATGCTTTGTTCACTCACATACTGCCACTCTCTGTTCTCTCACTTAATGCTACTAATGAGAGTGGCATCATGTGAAGTATATACTGCTTATTTAAACTAGTAACAGGCTACACTTTGGCACAATTTTGATTTGTTACACTACACTGCCTGTGTGAACAGAAAAGTAAAATAGCATGTGGGGCAGGGTAAAACAACTTAGAATTAATGCCATCTCTTGAGTTCAATGTTCTTTAACAAAAAAAAAAAAACCTTCTTAATGTTAAATGGATGTAAGACTGCTGTGTGAAACTAACGTGAGTGAAAATCATTTCTCAAGAAACAACGTAACTAGAAATGTTATGTGGAGGAAACAAAGCTCTCTACATCACCATGTGTTAGCTCCGTATCATCAACCCCTCCCCCCAGTTATATTCAGACTGCAAAGTCACCATTGCTGTTGAATTAAGGGTGCAGCAACACTGCAGGTTCCTCTTCTGCCAGTCTGTGAGATAGCAGATCTTTTCATTGCAAATTTTCTTCAGGTAATCAACGTGGTTTTCAGAGAATTAGGCTTCAGACAATAGTCATGTAATTTTTATAAACAGAAATATTTCACCAACTAAACGCTTATGTCATAGAGAATTAACTCCATCTGAATATGAACTCTGCTAGAAGAAGGAGCACTAGAGACCACAGTAGGAATACAAAGTGACTCTTGAAATACTGACAAGGAGCTCAAGGGGAAAAATAAATATCATCGTTTTTAATACTGTTGTCTCTGTAGTTTCATAACCATAATCGGTTTTCAACGAATGAAAGAAAATGTAATGCTTTTATTTCATAATGGATTTTGGTTAGTCTAATGTGCCATCATATTTGACTTGACTAAATATAATGTTTATAATGAGAATAATTAATTTGTTCTATCATTAACACAATATTCTGTTTTTTTTTTAAATTGCAATGATCTACTGGCATTGTCTGTTAGTGTTGTACAACATTTCCATTGTCGCTGCCATCTTTGCCGTTTTTGCATGCATCATGTGCTGCTGTTGTCAGAAAGGTACGTGCATATTAGAGTATCCTGTAAATATTACTTAAAATGCAATCACTACAGCATAAAATAGTGTCTGGGATATATTGTTACTTAACTCTTTGTACAGAAAAATAATGTTGGTATATATTTGCTTGATGGGATAAGTTCCTGCACTTTCTTTATTCATTTAGTTGTTTTCTGTGAGGTAAAAGGTAAATTTCAAATTGTTGCTAAACAAAAGCTGCTTGATAAATCAACTAAAACATTTTGCTTTCATAAAGCAATCAACAAATACATCCAAATGCATCCCTTTAGATCTGTTTAATATGAATCAGGAAAAAATTATAACAGCAATATCAACAGGGGCCAGCATTTAGAAAAATCAATTCCCATGGTGAGTAAGGGCCAAACAATGCAGTTGAAGTAGCATAATGTGGCCAAAAAACAGAAAAGCACAAAGGTTCACACGGCAGACCGAAACTCTCAATAGAACCTTATTCAGTTGTAAGGTAAGTGCTTTCACGGATATCATCCACTTCATCAGACCACAAAAATACTAACAAAAGATCTTCTCTTATAGTCATTCAAACCAACCAATCATACAAGAAGAAAAAAACATTCATCATTAACCCTTGTGTATCTGAACAAGAGTATATGGCTTACACTCACAAATGCATATGCACACTATAAATTACAAACATGTTAAAATCTATACAACTATACTATACATATGTATTGACATATAATACGTAACTTCTATATGATGCATCATAAATAACACTGATAAAACAACAGTAATAAAACCTATACAAATTGCATAAAAATAAAATGCAAATTAGTGTTTAAGAAGCCTTGCCCTAGGAAACGGTTTTATATATGGGTCCCCTACAGAAGAACAACAGCACAAAATAACATTTCTGGTGTGGCAGTCTGCATAAAAACTACTCTCTATCTTAAACCCTGCTGTGGGATGTACAAACTGCCCACCTGTATGTATGTGCCTACATGCAGTACATCTTCTGCATGTGTACGTCCCAGTTCTACTGGATAACTTCTGAAATCAAAAGTGGTGGGACTTAAAAGTTGTTTTTTAAGTGACTTATTATTCCTAAATGTAAAACAGGGTTGTTGATCAATAACATCTTTTAATTAATTTATAGTGGAAAAGATATCCCAGTTGTTATTTATTTCAGTTTTTGCATGGTGTGCTTCTCTTTCTACATAGGGAAGACCAATAGAGCTTTTAAAGAGAGGATACTAGAGCACCTCAGGGACATCAAAAATGTCAAAGAAACTAGTGCTTTAGCCATGCACATTAGAAAAAAAGGACCGTCTTACAGGTTTAAATTCATAATGTCGGAGATTATTTGTAGCACTATGAGGGGAGGTAATTTGGTGAATAAAACCAAATCAAATGAACAAGAATGGATTATACGGTTTCAGGCTGATAACCCCCCAGGACTTAATAGTAAAGTGTCATTAAAACCGGTTCTTAGGGCAAGGCCTCTTAAACACTAATTTGCATTTTATTTTTATGCAATTTGTATAGGTTTTATTACTGTTGTTTTATCAGTGTTATTTGTGATGCATCATATAGAAGTTATGTGTTATATGTCAATACATATGTATAGTATAGTTGTATAGATTTTAACATGTTTGTAATTTATAGTGTGCATATGCATTTGTGAGTGTAAGGCATATACTCTTGTTCAGATACACAAGGGTTAATGATAAATGTTTTTTTTCTTCTTGTCTGATTATTTGGTTTGAATGACTATAAGAGAAGATCTTTTCTTAGTCTTTTTGTGGTCTGATGAAGCAAATGATATTCATGAAAGCGCTTACCTTACTATTGAATAAAGTTCTATTATGAGTTTCAGTCTGCCATGTGAACCTTTGTGCTTTTATGTTTTTTGGCCTACTTGTTTTCTTAGCACAAGGTTCCTTTGTCAGTTTTGAAGGTTTTTTTTCTCTGAAGTAGCACAATGCGGCCTGATTCTGATTATATGCAGTAGGAGTGATATTATGCAGTGGGGCCTGAATAAGTAGGGCTTCACCCTCATGATTAACCCATGCCAACCATGGGTAAATCTTCAATATACCACTCCCACATCATTGGTTATAGATATATGAAACACCTGTCACTCTGTATGAATGTCCTGGAGAATGCAATAGATACATTTGCAATGATGGGAGATGTTCAGATCAAAATAAACATGGTGTTAATTAAAAGTAACCTAAGTGCAGTCATACTTGTAATAATATAGCTTTGATAACATATTTTTTATGAGAATATCACATTTTTGATATACATAAATTCTGCCCTTTTGATTGGTTGAAAGCTGTTGTTTACTCTATATTCAGGATATTCTTAGATCTTCAATGTACTGGTTGCATAGAACTTTTATTATCTTTGTATTCGACTGTATTTCTTGGATGTTCTAGTATAATTGCATGCATCCTGTGGTTCATTTACTTTATTCATCTAAACACCTAAGCACTGACAAGAGGGAAGGTCAGCCTGCTAGTCTCACCTATGTCAAAAACCTATGACAAAAATCTACTGGAAATTTCCAAACCTTCTAAACAACACAGTCACTGGCTTTACTCTTAATCTAGTTCTAAACTATGGAACTCTCTCCCTTCAAACATCAAAGCAACAGAGCCCTGGCTCTGCACGTTTAACACCAGTGTAATTCCTCTCCATCACTTCTTTGTCTGCCTATGCCCTCTGTCTTTCTCCAGTCTCTCCTTATCACTCTGTACACCATTGAAGTTTGCCTAAGTCTCTCCTCCTCTAACCCCAACCTCTGTCTATATTCTTTTCCATCTCTTTCGCCCCAGCCTCTGTTTACTTTTCTCTTTCAGTCTCTCTAGGCACCAACTATAATAATAATCTTTCAAATTTTTATGCCACTTCTCCCGCTTGCTAATCAATGCTGTATATATAAACCTGTATAGTCTACTGTAAGCCTATCCTCATCATATCATGCTAGTAAATACATTAACTATTCTCATCTATAGTAAAACTACAGTTAATACATTGAAATGAGTTAGAAATGAAGATAAATTATTAACATAACTCTTAGGTTACTTCACTCTTTAGTTTCTTTATCTTAACCTGTTGAAATATGTTTGTGCTAAGTCTATTCATAAATGTCAATTGCAATTTATTGTGTAATAACCATCAAGCATTTTGGTTGTTAATCATTTGTATTCTACCTATTACATATGTATAATTGTGGAGCTTTTCTCCCTGGACCTCAGCTGAAAATGGGTTATGTGACCCAGTCAGACTCTCCTGGTTAACAAATGTCAAATAAATAAATAAATGTTGTCAGCCTTTTAACACTACATCTCCTAAGACAGTGTACAACTGCCTTATGCTCACAGATAATGAACTTATTCTCAACAATAATAAGTTCATAGGAGATTACTAAGCTAATGGCTTAAGGGCCCTTACAAGCCTAGCCAATATATAGCAGTGCCTAATTAATCTGGAGGATTCACTCTCACCTAAAATCTTGTGCAGTGAACCTCATACACCTTCACAACAATCCTTTACTAATCACTCCAAAATGTCTTGTGCTGAAGCTGTAAAAAAATAACTCTCAAAGCCTCATAGAAATAAAAATGTGAAGTCTTGGCAAAAATCAGACTATTCATCCATTCATGCATACCTACCATAAACAGCCACTCTGAGCACTCCAAAACTACCACTCTGGACCACAACAGCAACAAAAGTACTTTAGTGACAGGTAATTCTTTTTTTCAAAACAAGTTTATTGTTTTAACATATAAGAGAAATATCATAACAATTTTATACAAATAATTAAAAATAGGTATTATTATAATATTCAACAAAACAACTAAAGTATTTACAAAGACATCCACTACAATCAGATCAATTAATTAAACTAAAATACTGTGCTATTGAAATTAGAATTTTTTTAACAAATTTAGTAAATTATCCCATACAATAAAATGTGATGTTTTTCTAGTTGTTCTCATTCTAATTGTGCTTATTTCCATATGACACATTATATTCATAACATTTTAAATTCATTGAACGAAGGAGGTGTATCTGAAATCCAATTTCTAGTTATTATTTTCCTAGCCACTGCTAGGATAGACCATAACAAGGGAAGCTTAATCTTTTAACACATTGAGGTACAGGTGTGTTGAATAATATAAGAGACTTAGAAATAATGAAATTATCTGTAAAAGAGCCTGCAAAAATTCATTAATTGACTTCCAGTATTCTTTCAACTTCATACAGTCATAAAACATATGAGCCCAGTCAGCATTAATTTCTACATTACATCTCTTACATAGATTATCTTTATTATTAATTTTATTCATCATCAAAGGTGTATAAAAGATCTATGTAAAATTTCCATGTATAAAGTCTCCAGACAATGGAAGATGTAGTTCTATAAGCAGATTCCAATATATATTGTTTATCTTGTTGAGTTGGTGGGTCCCCATTAATAGAGGTGAAATAATTTCAGTATGAATCTACATTGTAAAAAGTTTCTTGTCTGATAATTTTATGTATATATGAAAGTTTACCTTTATCAGAAACTTTATGCTGTAAATTTATTATCAAGTAATCAATCAGTTTTGGAATAGATTCTTTAACTGTTATAGACATTAGATCTATTCTATCAATGAGATGTTGTCTAAAGATCTGAACCTCTAACCAGCAAGTTTCTCTTAGATCAAATTCTTGTTTTAAGAAATCTAGATTTTTAACTTTATTATCAGATATCCGCTGATACCAGTACTTTAGATTATTATCTATAGCTAAACGAGCTCCTTCAGAAGTAGATGACATAAGCATACCCTGAGTATAAATTATAGAATACAATAAAATTCCATTCCCTATACTTAGGGTGCATGAATATAAAGTTACGATAACTAATAATAATATTTAATGGGTAACAGACCATATGTTTAGGTGTAATAGGTGAAGTACAAAATTCCTTTAGCAACCACAACATGGAGTTATTTATAATCATATTTTTATGTGTTAAGGAGATTTTCATGAAGTGCATACTAATTAGCTCCCAATAATCTTTCCATTTTATATGACTGATCTATTAATAAAGTAATAACTTTTATAATAGAAGAGATAATATATAAATTAAAGTCTGGAAAAGAAATACCCCCTTGAGACCAGCTATTAGTATGTTTCTTTAATGCAATCCTAAGTCTATTAGGTGCCCATAAGAAATTTAACATTAGTGTATTCAGTTTCTTGATAGTTATTTTTGTAGGTGAAAGTATTATTGATTGTATTAAGTATAAAATCTTGGGGAATATTATCATTTTAATAATTGTAAGTCTCTCCTCCATAGTAAAAACATATTATTCCAGGTATTAAAAAGATTTTGTATATTAAGAAAACAGGTATTATAGTTATTATATATAATAGATTTAATATCTTTAGATAGTATTATACCTAAATAAGTTATCTGACCTGAGTTGGGTACATATTTAGTAAAATCACTAATGAGAGTATTTTTCATGTATATATAGGTAGTATTTTAGTTTTTTCTTCATTGAATATTAAACCAGAAATACTTTTAAAATTCATCATTTTATCAAATAAAGACTGCATAGAAGAATTAGATCCTGCTGATGTAATTAGAACATCATCTGCAAAAAGTTGAATTTTTGATGTTGTATTTTCTTCTATTTCAAAACCCTCTATGTCAGTACTGTTTCTAATCAAATTAGCCCAAGGCTCCATTACTAAAGTGAATAATAGTGGAGAAAGTGGACATCCTTGCGTTGTACCTTTAAGAATGGGTATTTTTTGTGAAACATATGTTCCTACCTTAATATGAGCCAGCGTTCCTTTGTATAAATGCTCAATTAAATTTACAAATGCATCAGAGAAATTTGTGCATTTCAGTAAGGTAAACAGATAGTCCCAACTTACTGAATCAAATGCTGAACCTATATCAAGACTAATAAGTGTTAAATCTTTCTTTTTCCTATTTGCAAAATCAATTAATGTTAAAGTTCTTCTTATATTATCAAAAGTATTTCTATTTACAATGAAGCCCGTCTGATCTATGTCTATAATGCCGGGATAATTGTCTTCAATCTATCAGCAAAAATACTCATAAACATTTTATAATCAACATTAAGTAATGAGATGGGTCGATATGAAGAACATCTAGTTGGATCTTTATTAGGTTTTAAAATTGGTGAAATAAATGTATATTGCCAAGATGGGGTTATTAACTCAGTTTGGGCCAGAATAAAAACCTTATGTATTAATGAATATGTAGTTTTAGAAAGGATTTTATATATCTCTGGTATAATACCATCATTACCCGGTGCTTTGTTTGATTTAAGCTTATTTATTTGTGTAATAACTTCTGTATATGAAATACTCTTGTCCAATAGTTTAATCTGTTGTTTATTAAGCTTTTATTCATGTTTGTGGTTATAAACTCCTTTATTTTATCTTTAGGTTCCATGTTAATGTTGTTATGGTTAATCTTGTGAAAGTGATTTCTAAATTCATCCAGTATTTCTGGTATACTAGAAACATTCTTCTTTTCCTTAGAGAAAAGATTTCTTTGATATGGTTTTGTTTATTCAATCTTTTGTTTTATTTTTAAGTCTATGTAAGTATTTGGGGCTTATTGAATAAGACAAAAACTTGTATTTCTAAAGTTATTTTAACTTTATGAGTTAAAATTTCTTTGTATTTCTCATTTAGTTTGTTTATTTCTTCAATAACTTTCTTGTCCATAATATTTTCTTTATTATTATGTTTATAAGAGTCTAGTTTACTTTGAATATCTAACAATTCCTTATCCCAAGATTTCCTTTTGTTATTATACCATCTGATACTTTGTCCATATAGATATGATTTTAAGGCATCCCAAACATAGACAATGGAGACTTCAGGAGTATTATTTATGTCTAGAAAATGTTGTACTTCTGAAAGTATATATTCTTTATAGTCTTTTAGCTGAGTTAAGTATGCTGGTATCCTTTTGATCTGAACATTATGAGTATTTTTATCATGAATTGAAAACAATTGAGTTATGATCAGATATAGGACATGAAATGATTTTGGAATTAATTAAATCTGTTACCATCTGGTTAGAAATAAAGACCCTATCTATTTTTGAATAAGTTTTGTATCTGTTAGAAAAAAGGTGTATGGTAATGATTTTGACTCTATCTGATTATTAATATCATTCAAATGATAAGAATTAGCAAAATCATTTAAATGTTTTGCATTAGATGTAATTCTTCTTTCTTTATAGTGGTAGTATCACTTTCATGTAGTATACAATTAAAATCACCAGCTAAAATAATATCCCTACAGAGAATGATATGATCTTATCAATATGATGTTTCACTGTATTAATACCAATTCCAGGTATCCAATATACATTAATTAAAGTGTAAGTCTTCCCATTAATTTGTATTGTAACCATACAAAGCATTCCTTTGTCATCCTGATAAGACTTAATGGTTTTAGGAATGGGCATACTTTTATTCCATAAAATAGCCACTCCTCTTTTTTCTGAGTGTGCTCTGAACTAACCAATACTGTATACTTATTAGTGGCTAGTTTATCAATATCTTTTTCAAGAGATGGGTTTCTTGCAGGAAGACTAGATTGGCCTTGTGTAGATTAATGTATCTTATTAGGCTTGCCCTTTTACACGGATTATTCAATCCATTAATGTTTAAAGAAATTCCTTTTAAAGATGTCATTTGGCATTTTAAAACTCAAGAATCTTATGATCGAAATAACAAATAACAAGATAAATAATGTTACATCTCCTCTTTAGGTGTACCTTTAAACATAGCTGTATTTATTAAATCTCTTATGGGATTTTGTATAGGATTCAATTTTGTTTGTAGTGACAATGAGTGTACAAAATATATTGTGGATGTCAAAACTATATACATATAACAATGAACAAGTGAAAATAATGTAAGGATTAAACCTTGCATCCCGCCTGGAGTTGAAAACTCCAACTTAGAGCAGTATTTACTACTCAAGTTAACCCCCTACCCTAAGCAGCAGTACCTCAGCTACCACCTTATCAATTTAATACTAGTTATATTTAACTGAGGTTAACAGTTTTCAATTCAATTATCTATCAAGACAAAACTACACATTTTGTAAAACAGCATCATATAAACTAAAATAAACTTTTTAAAAAAAAAAAAAAAAAAAAAAAAATGTTCATACTATTATATAGATCTATGTAATATATAACACTTGTATTCTAATAGCATTCAAATAATCTTAATGTTAGAAATCAAGAGGAGAGAAAATTATGTTCTAACATTCATTTAAATCAAAAACTTTGGCTAATATGATTCAGACATTACATGCATTAAGATGCATCTATTTTCTGTCATGTGAATTCTATCAACAGCTTCCAAAAAATCTTGAATTGTTTGTATATGAGCATTTACTTAAACTCATTATTGTCAATAGAGTAAAATATTGTATTCATAAAATTATTATAAATCATATTGCATAGTTATGCAGATTCTCAGAAACACCTGCGTTATTACCTAAAAAAAAAAGCCATCGCACACATAAACACAGACACACACACATACATATACACACACACATATACACACACACACATACCCACACACACACACACACACACACACACACACACACACATACACATATATACATACACACACACACACACACACACACACACACACACACACACACACACACACATATATATACACATATATCTGATCTCACCGAGCCGTCCCTGCAGAGCACCATCCCACTTGCCGTCCCCAGAACAGATCTGTCCGCTTCACACAAAATAATGCACAGCAAACACACACTAGCAACCAGATTTTACAATCATGCTAACCTACTGCTTTAAAATATATCACATGACATTTCTTCCAGAATAGAGTTATAAGATTATTTATGCTTGTCAATCAGATGAATTAAATGAGTTATAGTAAAGTATATGTTTGGAACACAAATTTTAACACAGATTATTATGCTGCTGTTAAGTAGATTTTCAAAACATTTAAATAAATGTTTCATTTTTTATGCCTTCTAAAATAAGACATTTACTTACTACAAGAAACTACATCATTTAAACTCATTATAACTGACATATTTTATGAACAGAGTATTTTTCCTGAATCTGTGGTGTGTCAGTGTGATAACATTGTCAATGTTTATACTAACTGCTTTCAGTTTCTCTGTGAGAATTCTGTGATTTGAAGATTCTGAGGTAACTCAAGGACATTGTGCATAAGACAGCCCACATCCCAGATTGTCTCTCTTAACATTTTGGCAGGAAACTTATTAAAAACTAGTGACAAACATTCATTTAGCAGTGTAAATGCATCTAAACATGACAGAACCTCCACAATGTATTCCACAGATCATCACAGCCTCTATGCAAGTGAAATTAAACTCAAAATTACCAACAAGCAATAAAACTCAGCATTCTTCTCCCAACTCAATTTTCATACAAATCCTATTATTCACTGTGCCCACACAGTCAAAAGCATTTCTATATATTAATAAAGAAAAGAAAAGAGAGTAGAAAATAAAAGGGAGTGAGGCAGAAATAAAAATGTAAGAGAAAGCTGTAAGAAGTATATACAATGGAATGTTACTTACTGTTTATATTAATAGAGTTAAAAATAAAACATATTATTTACTCTTATTTAGTTCTGATTATTATTAGTTAAAGCATGACAGATTATTTACAAACAAGCATAAGCAGTATAATCAAGAAAGTATAATTAGAAATAGCATTTGAAGAACTTATAAACTTTTACAAGAAATAAATATGTTATTATTCTATTAATATTTTCATTACTGTTCTCTCCTGCCCTCCCCACCCTTTACCCACTACATAATCTAAATAGAATGTCATTGTTTAAACAAAGAAAATAATAAAAGAAGAAGGAAAAAAAAGATAAAGATAAAAAATGTATCAAATTACTAACCTTACTTTTTTCAGAAAGAAAACAAATCGAGTCACAGCCTGCCATTAAATCCTCAGGCATT
Organism: Protopterus annectens; assembly: GCF_019279795.1. Classification (NCBI taxonomy): domain Eukaryota; kingdom Metazoa; phylum Chordata; order Ceratodontiformes; family Protopteridae; genus Protopterus; species Protopterus annectens. Next base: position 610,289,904 of record NC_056751.1, on the reverse strand, counting down.
TTGACTGGTTATGAAACAAAACATTTCTTTGCACATAGAGAATAACTTTGATTAAATCTTTTCCAAAATATTTGTGGCTTTCTGGAAATGCAGGAACTATATTCAAAAAGATTAATAATGAACTAAAATGATGAGAGAGAAAAAACATATAACAAATCATTTGTTTTTAGTCTCTTCTTCTTCTCTGAAGTCTTCCAGGAAGCTTCAGTTGCCAATCTCTTTAATGAAGAACTAGCCCATTCCATTTCTTCTATTTTATCCAAAATCCTTTTTCTTTGACAAATAGTAAAGCAGAGTCTAAATCATCGAAGACCTTAGGACCATCAGGAAGGAAGATTTTAAGCTTGGCAGGAAACAGAAGGTATGTTTTAAACTGTGCTTTTAAGCTCCCTTATTAGTGGCAGAAAAACTTTTCTTTTAGCAATTACCATGGAAGAATAGTCATTGTCAAAACGCACAGTTGTCTCATTAAACTTAACAGGAGCTTTAGCCCAAGCAGATTTAAGAACCATCTCTTTATCAAAAGATGATAGAAATCTAACTATAACTGATCTAGGATAGTTTTTGTTAGAGTTAGTATTAGCTATAGATCTATGTGCTCTTTCGATACCAAAAGAGAATGCTTCTGGTAAATCTAAAGTTTTAGGGAGCCATGTTGTTAAAAAAGAAGTAATATTGTTACCTTCAATATTTTCTGGCAGTCCAAAAATCCTAATGTTATTGCCTAGATCTATTTTCCAGGTCATCCAGCTTTGTTTGTAAATGTGTATTTTGTTTCAGCAGAAACTCAATGTTGATTTCCTCTTCTTGTATTTTATTTTCCATGTCATTCACAGCTTCTTCTATGCCTGTCATCTGGATCTTCTGTTGTTGCAGGTCTATATGTAACAAGTCTATTTGTTTTGTAGTTTTTTCTATGAAAGTGTCTATTTTAGTATCCATTTTATCCATCTTAGCAGTAAGTTGCTGGACTATAATTATCAGAGACTGAAGTTCTTTCTTGATGCTGGAGTCTTGAGAATTTGTCTTACTGGAACTCATTTCAGACTGATAAACTGACAGGAAAATTTCCAAAGTAATTTCTGACAGGAATATTATTAAGATTTCCTTTCTTTTTTAGATATAGTTCAAGAACTATATAAAACAAACATATTTAGAAAGAAAATTACTTCAAGAATTAATTTTTTAAGTAATTAATTCCTGTCAATGTAATGAAATTGGTGGAGCTGAAGAAATCTGCTGCTATCCTGTGTTCATCCTTGGCCACGCCCCAGTGACAGATAATTCTATTGTCAAGCACAACTCAGAAATGGACAAGGAGAGTTAGACTGGTTTGTGTTTCAGATGCCAGCATGTATGGTGTTACAAATGTCCTTAAAATGCATGACATTTGAGGCACTTCTGAATTTGGGAAACATCCATGTCCACATAGTTACTAAGAATTTGTCTAAATGTAATGTGAGCACTCCCTCTATACTAGAAGTCTACACTTTTCACACCTTCAGACCCAGTGGCAACTGTGGCTGAGTTTTTACATTTGTCAAGAATTTTTTTTTTACCTCCAGGCAGATCTCTAGGGCCCCACAAACATAACTGATTGAACTACAGATCACTCTAAATAGGATTAAATATCAACCAAGAGCTTGTTACAGTTTACCTTCATTGTTCCCTGATGACCACATAAAATTATTCAGGGTTCCAAATGATTCTCCTATTACCAAAAATGTCTATTATTTTGGGTGTTTTTCACTTCCCTTCAGTAAACTGGGGCACCTGTTCCTCCAATTTAGGATATGCCCAAAGCTTCTAGACTTAATAAATAATAACTCTCTTGTGCAGATGGCAAATAAATACACCAAAGGATACAGCATTCTTGATCTGAGTCCTATAAATATGGCTGCCTCTTGCACTAATCCTCTGGTATCTCCTTCCCCAGTAAGATCTGACCACAAACCTTCTCCTTTAAACTCCCAAAATCCACTACAGCAAACCCACTAAATTTAAGGATTATAAATATGACAAGCTCAACATGTTATGTGATTAAATATCAGAATAAAAGAAAAATCAAAATCAGGGTGGCTACCGCAGAATCAGGCATAAAAGTTTATTTCCACATAAAAGGATAAATAAAAACATCAAAGTAAAAGGTTAAAATCACTGAAGGGATAAACACTTTTGGGTCTCTATGACTCTTCTTCAGATCCATTAACACGTAGACTTGCCGAATCTTTTATCAGGAAATTCAAAAATCCATTGTCCAATCCCAAGGCCATCATATAAGATGTAATTACAGCCTTCATTCTTTTGCCCAATCAAAATATCTAAAAAATATACAGCCCCTTCCACATATTATGACATGTCTTCATTGATATGCTGTCCATTGATAAAAATCACCTACAAAGTTTATGCCCTTTTAGGGCACATTTTAAAAGCACATTTCCATTCAAGCCTGGTGATTTGTTGGCTTGTAGTTCAAGTATCCAATGTATTTCTCATCTCTCCACCTCATCAAAAATGTTACCTCCTCTCATACCTTCTTTTACAACTTGTAGTACCATAAAACAAAAATGATGACCATTATATAAAAGTGAATGCTTAGCTAATGGATTATTTCGATCTCGTAGGCGAATATCACTCATATCTTTTGATACTCCCTATTTTTCTCTGTTGGTTTTTCAATCATACTATCCATTGCAGGCATCACAAGTAGCTATATACACAACATGCTTTGTCTTACACAAAGCATAAGTGTTGTACTTATAACTTTTCTTCAAGATCAGATGTATAAATTCAGTTTGTCTATTAATATACTTGCAGGAGGAACATGCTCTGCAAGGAAATGTGTTTTTCTTTTCAGACTTCTTATTATCAGCTTTTTTCATATTATTATAGAGGAGTTGTTTTAAATTACGATTTCTCTTAAACATGAATGATGGCTTATCATTTATTATATCTCTAAGAGTTGCATCTGCTTTCAGAATCTTCCAATTATCCTTAATGATCTCACATATATATTGAATATTACTGTCATATGTGAGAACAATCCTGCTTTCAGAAGAAATCCTTCCTCTCACATTCATAGACTGTGTTTGTCATCTATGTTACTGCATTTTCATATTACTTATCCTCCGTATGTAATCTGGAGCCACGTAAACATTGATTTTTCACTACATTCCTAAATGTATGCTGATGATGCATACTTGTTCTATGCAGTGTGTTATTCTTCCAACAGTCTTTGTGAATAGGCTGGTATTCATTTTTCCCATGTAGTCCATAAACAGGCTGACATCTAAGAAATCAATTTGTGAATCTGATACATTCTTTGAAAATTTCAAGAAGTCCATTGTAGATGCCAAGTAACCAGTGAATTGTATTAGATGTTCCATCGTATCATTCCATAAAAAAAGAGATGCCGTCCATGATCTTTTATAAAATTTCATTGTTGTTCTGTACGGATTGTTATTGAAAATTTATGTATCTTCCCATTGTCCAAGAACCAAACTGGTATAGCTGTTGGCACAGGGGGGTGCCCATGGCCAGCCCTCATTTCTGCCAAAACATATCTTTTTTCAAAAATGAAGATGTTATTTTCAAATACTAATTCAAGCAATGAGCAGATCATTTTGATCTTATCTCTATCAAAATTGCTGTGGCTGTTTAGAAAATTCTTAATTGTTGTCACTCTATACTGGTTGGATATAACTGTGAATAAATTCTGAATATCTTGTTTAACCAATAAAAAAGAACCCATTGCATCATGTGAATGGAGATATTCAGACAACATGAATAGAAACTGTCTCATATCCTTGATTATTGCTGGTGCATTTTCTACGACCTGTTTAATGTTCAGAGTAGATAGAGGTGGGCTCCATTGCCCACCCATTTCCCTATACTGTTGGTCGCAATTGTAGAGCTTCCTTACACTTATGCACCTTGGGAAGACCTTTAATCTCTGGGATTATAGGATGGTCTACATTAAAATAGTTGTACAACTCTTGTGCAATTCTGTTCAGAGTAAGTAACTCTTTAAGTCCATTCCTAACTTTATATATGATGTTACTTCCTTCAGTTTTATTTATTCTCTCATATGTAGCAGCATCTTCCAACAATTGTTTCATTTTGACAAAATATCTATCACGATTCATGAGGACAATACCATGCCTTTTGTCAGATGGTCTAATTACAATGTTCTTATTAATTTTTGATTGATACAAAGCTTGTTTCTCCGCCATACTCATATTCTGAATTACATGTCTCAGTTCATTCAATCTCTGAGATCTCCATTTCACAAATTTGTATAGAAGTGTTTATGTTCACACTATATTGCAGTCCAAAAGTAGTAGGTTTTCTAAATAAATGATCATTCTTAATCTCAGCATCCTTATACATGGAAGTTAGCATTAAGTTGCACCCAAAAAGTTTCAAGTTTAAAAGTATGTCACTTAATCTGGAAACTTTAGCAGGTACAAAGCTAAGACCTCTATTCAGGAGTTCATTTTGTGATTCAGTCAACTCCACGTCTGATAAGTTGACCACTAGGGAATTCCTACTTAATTCCATTTTTTCTGGTCACATTGTTTTCTCCAGTCATTTGATAACCTTCTTTTTCTCCTCCCAATGCTCTGAGATCTGGGTCTTCCTTTGTTCCAAGCTGGTGTAATTTGTAATGGAAGCGTGGGAAAAACCCGCGGCAGTAGATTTGATTCTTTCACTCTAGCTCCGAAGTCTCTGGATGTCTGTACTTTTGTAGATGTGTTGGGGCAGAGTTAGTGTACTGGATTAAATTTCATGATTAGAATGACTATTTTCCTTTCTCATATCCAACTGTTGTACATCATTTGCCATCTTCTCTAACATGCATGACCATGTAAAAATATGACCATTAGTGAAGTCTTTATAATCCCTTATTAGCTTCATTAGTTAAGTCTGCTCTAACTTAGCATCATATAATGAAACATTAACATATAATTTATCTTGTTTCATCGCATATGCTGAATCAGTAAATCGTGTCTCTAACTCACGTTGCATTTTTCAATTGATGAAACAAGTTCTCGCTTAGTAGTTTCAAAATATTCCAGTAAGAGTCTCATATAGTTAAAACCTAATTCAATATTCATAGTTTGCCATCTTCTAAGTAAATCTGGATGAGCATCTCCATAATTCAGTATTACTAATACATGTAATCCTCTTGGAATAATGCAATAGTGTAGGCATGCTTCCAAATGGAGTCTTGTACAATGAATTTTCTAATTCTCTCACCATTACAAGGAACGTATCCATTTCTGCTGGTATATTCTCTGGTATATTCTCTTCTATACAATCTTGTTTATATAAATCCAGATGAAGCAATGGGTTGGAATTTATTTTCAACAGCTTCCTAGATAAATTAAGATAAAGTGTCCTTACTGCCAGATACTTTCGGTCAATAATCTAATTCAAGCTCCTTGCTGTTACTGTCAACACCCTCAGCCATGTGTGACCATTCAATATAAAAATTGCAGATACAAGTAATTCCAAAAATACTCATAATGGTCACTAAAAAAGCACATCATAATCCAATGAGTAACAGAAAAATCAAAGTCAGTGCAGCTACCACAGAATTGGGCATAAAACTAGTTTATTTCCACATAAAAGGATAAATAAAACCACCAAAGTAAAAGGTTAAAACCACTGAAGGGATAAGCACTTTCAGATCTCTATGACCTTTCTTCAGATCAGAATGCAAATGTATAGTGTTTGTAACCACAACCAACAAACGAAAAAATGATAAACACTATATAAGGATTGCCTGAAGGAAGACGCTCACTCTCACAGGCAATAATACAACCTGTTTAATACTTAAAAAATAACATAAAGTTTAAAAGTAGTCCATCACTAGTGCACATAGCTCGTGTATATATATGTATCCTATAAGATTCTATTAGGATACAGAGCATCTTGTATGTCATATTTTCATATGTATGTTTTTAGACTTCTTACTTGATATAGCTATTAGGTAGGAAGGTATTCATATAAATGAATTTTAACATTTATTTAATCAAATGAGTTTTTTTTAGATATAATTTTTAGATTTTAGTAGTCACAGGGTTGTTTAAAAACTGTGAGAATAGGACTTGATATATCAATTTTTACAAGTGGATCTAGTATTTATATTACAGTACCAACAGTCATGAATGTTACTTGAACTACTGTCTAAACACACATTTATTATTATTTATATATAAGGACGTCCTGTACATGTAACAAGTTGCAATACGATTTATTTGTCATATCAACTATTCGGGTTGCATTAACAAGGCAGGATGTTTCTTTAAACTTGATACATTAGGCTGGCGCCAAAAAATGTATAAATTAACTGTTAGATGATTGAATAATTGATTCTGATGAAGTCCACACTGTAGTGGATGAAAGCGCTTAATCCGTACTTTCTTCAGATCCATAAACACATAAACTTTTCAAATCTTTTATCTTTTATTTAGATGGGCTCCATTGCCCACCCATTTCCCAATAATGGAAGGGACTATATATTTTTTAGGTATTTTGACTGAACAAAAGAATGAACATTGTAATTACCTATTATATTAACTCAAAATACACAGCAGCGATATTGACAAAAAAAAACTATTATAAAAAACCAAATGCCAGCATCATGGCCGACCTACGAAAATGGGTTTACGAACATTTGTATGCAATCCAGCATAAGAACCCCAATAACACCCTAGTTGTTTCAATTTTAATAAACCTTTATTCGGTATTGTGGAAATTGTGAGAAAACATCCGCTGGGAGGGATTTGGGTAAACAGACTAGCTATGAGGGAATTGTTTTGGCAGTTTAGGCTTAATGCCACTGTCCCTCCAGGGTTAATTTCTGTATTTATTTTTATTTATTTATTACATTTGTTTACCAGGAAATTCCGACTGGACACAGGTCCTTTTTCAGTAGAGTTCCGGAGAGAAAAGCTCCAACAAGTACAAAATAAGAAAGATGTACAATAGAGGAATTTTACAATGTAAATGTTACACTGGTAGATGATCTATCAGTAATCAATATGTTGTTCAGATTACACAGTACAGTAGTAAGAACATAAAAAAGTAGACAATATAATGATACTTAACGGTTAAGTTGATAATAGGATAAGAGAGATAGTGCTGTACTAAGTGTTTGGGAGGTGTATTAGTCAGGGTTTGGACAAGGGCAGAGCCAGTGCATTTTTAGGTGAGACTTGAGAATGGTTTTGAATACACTGCTGGAAGGTAGTTTGGTTATTAAGGGGGGATGTTATTTCATAGTTTTGAAATAGCATGCGAGAAAAGAGCATCACCTGGTGAGTTTTTGGGTTTAGTGGTAAGAAGTAGATTTCTGCTATTGGATCATAGGAGTCTTGAAGAAGTATAGAGTTGTAGCAAGTTTTGAAGTGATGGGATATTATGGGGCTGGTTTATTAGTTTTGGGGCAAATGAGAGTGATTCAGGTGAAGAAGTTGTGGGAGTTCAAGCCAATCTAGTTCCCTAAGTGAGTTGCAGTGGTGGCTGCGGTAGGATGCGCCTGTTGCAAACTTTTGCATTTTTATTGTAGCAGGATTCTAGTTTGTTTAGGTCAGTCTGTCTAAGGCTGGTAAGTATGGGTGAGGCATAGAGTAAGGTGGAGATTAGCTGGGAGTTGGTTATGGTGGTCCTGGCTGTGCTGGTTAGGTATTGTTTGTTTCTATAAAGCACCCAAGCTTTTTATGAACCTTTTTTATAGTGAGAGATATGTCAAGGTAAAATTTGAGTTTGCTGTCAATTTCAACACCTAGAAGTTTAGTGTGGTCAGATGAAAAGATGATGGTGCTGTTCTTGGCATGAATGTTGATGAGGGTGGAGGGCTGTATGGATTTAGAGGGTTGAATGATAAGGAGTTTGGTTTTGTTTGGATTGAGCAAAAGTTGGGCATTGGAAAGACAGGTTTCTACAGATATGAAAGATTCTTGTGTGATATTTTGGAGTTCTGATAAACTGGGGGAAGAGCAGATGAGAGTGGACTCATCTGCATATTGCATGAGAGTGGCTTGTTTGGTGAAGGTATGAAGGTTGTTGATGAACAGGGAGAATAGTAGTGGGCCAAGGATATGGCCTTGGGGAACCCCGAGAGAGACAGGAAGATGAGGTGAGAGCTGATCATGCCAAATCACAGATTGCTGTCGGCCTGAGAGATAGCTGTGGAACCAGTTGATGACAGAGTGGGAAAAGGAGACATTAGTGAGTACAGGGAGAAGGATGTTGTGAGATACCATATCAAAAGCTTTTTATAGATCCAGAAATATAGCAGATGAGTATAAGCCATTGTTTTTATGGTGCAGGATCATGTCAGTGAAGGAAAGTAGAGTGGTGATGGTGCTGTGAAATGGCCTGAAGCCATGCTGGGTTTTGGAGAGGAGATTGTTAGTTAATAGTTTAGCACCTGAGAGTTTATACATTTCTCAAGAATCTTGGAGAGAGGGGAGAGGACGGCGAGTGGGTGGTAGTTGAAAAGATTGGTGGAGGATCCCCCTTTGTGTAGGGGGAATGATGTGGGAAATCTTCCAGAGAGTGGGCACGTAGCTTTCTGATATGGAGCAATTAATTAATATGGATATTGGATAGGCTAGGGTGTCTGCAACTATTTTTAGGTAATCTGCAGGTAGGTTGTCAGCAGCGAGTTTAGTGTGCTTCAGTTTTGACAGAAGTTTTTTTTATATGGGAGGTGGGTACTGCAGAGAAGGTGAAGGAGGGGGGGGGGCTGGGGTTGTGTGTGGGGATGGAGGGTGAGGAGAGTTGTTGTTTGGCTATAGATAGAATGGCTTCAGTGAATTGTGTGTCGAAAGAGTCAGCTATACTGCTGGAGGAGTGGATAGTAGGTATGGGGGCAAATTTACCTGTGTGGAGTATGAAGTTCATTGTGAACCAGAAATGTTTGGGATTGTGATGGGAGGAGTTTAGGGTGGATTGATAATAAAGGGCTTTATCTGTTTTTCTTAGCTTTTTTACCTTGTTACACAATTCAAGGAAGGCTTGTCTAGCAGAGGGTGTTTTGGTTTGGTGCCATTGTTCCCATGCGTTGTCCCTGATTTTTATAAGTTGCCGGGTAGTTTTCTGTAACCATGGGGAGTTTTTGGTCTTGACTCTGGCGTATCTTAGGGGGGTGTGAGTGTTTAAGATGTTGAGGAAGGAGGAATTGAAGAAGTGTATGGCTTCATCTAGGTTGAGGTGTTTTAGCGGTGCCCAGTTACAATTTCTGAGACATGAGATGGAGTGGAGATTGAAGTTTGTGGTCTTGTTGATTTGTATATGGATGATATGATTGGCATTTTGTGCACAGTGTTTTAGGAGGAAAATGGGGGTATGGTTACTGAGGCTGTCAGGTAGACAGCCTGTTGTGTAGGAGTGGGGATCTTTGTTGACCAGTATCCAATCAAGGATAGTGTGGTTGTTAGGATTTTTATTTATATGGATGGTGACTGGATTAGTTGGGAAAAAACATGTAGATTTATGTGAATGGTTGGGTGGACATTATTACAGGATAGCCAGTTCATGTTAAAGTCACCAAGGATGATGGTTTCTTGGGAAGGGAAAGATTGGCCCAATTTAGGAGGTTTTCTAGTATAGGGATATTTTGGCCTGTAGGGGAGGTAGCAGCCAATAATGTTTATGGTTTTGTTTGGGTTTAGTTTGAGGTTGGTGTATAAGATTTCTTCACTTCCTATTGGGGGGCAGAATTATTAATGGTTTGAATGTTAAGATGGTGTTTAAATATGAGTGCTATGCCACCACCTTTCTTAGATAGTCTATCAGTGTGGGGATGTTATAGCTGGGGGGAAGAATTTCCTCACTTTTGATGTGGGTTTTGAGCCAGCTTTCTGTTAGGAGGAGGATGTCAGGGGAGAATGTTTTTGTGATGGCATGCAGGTCATGAATTTTATTACATATGCTTCTTATGTTTAAGCACAGGATGAAAAAATCTGATTTTTTTGTGTTGGTTGTGTTTAGAGAGCGATGTGGGGTATTCTGAGCACAATTAGTGGTGGAGTTAGGGGAGGTGAAAACAGGGCTGGGGTGGATGTCCCCACTTTGGGTTAGTTTGGATAAGGAGGCAAGTTTAGGTTTAGTATAAATAGTTACAAGTTTGTCATATTTTAGGGATATCTTTTCCTTAAAGTTGGATAGTATTTGGTATTTCTCTCACAAACAAAAAACAAGAAACCAAACTACTGAAAAGTAGGCGAGGATGAACGCAATGAGAGCCAGCAAACTGACAATAAAATAAAAGAAACTTGCATTTATTAGTAAGCGCTTTCGGTGTGGATCAGTGCCTCACTTTCATCAGACTGAAACAAAGTGAAAATCAATTAACATTCTTTATATAGAAAAAAATCTAACAATCAATGAATTAAAACCTAAATTAGTGAACCCAGTTAATTCTTAAAAGGGAAAGCCTTCATGCACATTCTTCAAGTAATATACTGGTAAGATACACTGTTTTTAACTTGAAGTCATATGCAAACATGAACACATTTCCTTTATCTTGTTGAATTAATTAAAAATAAAAAGCAGCAATCCAAATTAATTCAAAAAATCCATAATAGTTGACTATAAATTAGTTAGTAAATTTAAATAAACAATATATAATAAAAGTCAATTAGTTAATTATTATACATAATAATTAACTAATTGACTTTTATTATATATTGTTTATTTAAATTTACTAACTAATTTATAGTTAGTTTCATCATTAATTTTGCTATTGCTTGCTTAGTCAACTAGCTATAAAACTTGATGTTGCTTTTATTTTTGGCAACTATTATGGATTTTTTGAATTAATTTGTATTGCTGCTTTTTATTTTTAATTAATTCAACAAGATAAAGGAAATGTGTTCATGTTTGCACATGACTTTAAGTTAAAAACAGTGTATCTTACCAGTATATTACTTGAAGAATGTGCAATAAGGCTTTCCCTTTTAAGAATTAACTGGGTTCACTAATTTAGGTTTTAATTCATTGATTGTTAGATTTTTTTCTATATAAAGAATGTTAATTGATTTTCACTTTGTTTCAGTCTGACGAAGGTGAGGCACTGATCCACACCGAAAGCGCTTACTAATAAATGCAAGTTTCTTTTATTTTATTGTCAGTTTGCTGGCTCTCATTGCGTTCATCCTCGCCTACTTTTCAGTAGTATTTGGTATTTGATTGGACTGCTGGAATGTGGTTATTGGTGGTTGGGGAAATGTAGTTATGGAGTGGGTGTTGGAGTTTGTGAGGGTGCAGTGAAATTGGTTGGGAGAGTTAATTATGGAGGTGTGATATGATGTTAAGTGAGAGAGAGAACTGCAGGTAAGAAGAGTAAGCATGTTAAGCCATAGCATGGTTGTGCTGTACTAGAAGTGTGGTGGAGTAAGGGAGGGTGCTAGTTGGGGGGGAGGAAATCAGGGTCTGAGTAGCTCTTATTTGTGAGAAAAGTAGTTGGAGTGGTTATGGTTAGGATAAATGTAGATGTAGTAGGGTGGGTGAGATTTGGGGCAGGGTGGGGCGCATAGCAAGCCTGTGCGAAGCACGGGCGAGTGGAGCAGGGCCTAAACCCCAAGCAATCCGAGACTAAGGTAGGTACAATAGAGCTGTATAGTACTGCTTAAGTTATGGTATTGTAAGGTGAATTTATAGTTTAAATTCAGCTTAAAGTCAGCTTTGTGTTAGCTAACTATTAAATGATAATACTAACTTCATGCCCATACTCAGGCACAGAGCCTTGGTGTTATGTTAGGATTTTATATATATATATATATATATATATATATATATATATATATATATATATATATATATATATATATATATATATATAAAAATTTTGCACTTTTGTTTTATTTTGTTTTTTTAGCTTCACATATTAAATAGGGAGAGTGGTTAGGTGTTAGTAATTTTTATTGCCTGAATGTTTTTTATTCTGTTTTACTGATTTTTTTAAGAGATTGCTGATATTGCCACATCTTTTGGAATTTTTACATATTTGTATCTAGTAACACATGGTAGTAGATAAGCTTTTTTGTATAGGATTTGATATTAACTATAGGGCCTTAGTTTGTTTGATATTTGTATTTATTGATAAGATTTCTATGAAACTGGATCAATTGTCATGTGACTACATTTCTATAAATACACAAAGTTGTTTTACTGATGTATTCTGAAGAAGTCCTGGACTGTCAGGACGAAAGTGCTTAAGTTAATAAAAGCCTCTTTTTTATTGTATTGGTGCCAGTAGATTTCATAGGTTGACCACTACACTGGAATTTGTTTTTTTATGTTACCTGTTATATGATGACTTTGGAATTGGACAATGGATTTTTGAATTACCTTATAAAAAGATTTGGAAAGTTTATGGGTTAATGGATCTGAAGAAGGGTCATAGAGACCCAAAAACACTTATCCCTTCAGTGGTTTAACCTTTTACTTTGGCAGTTTTATTTATCCTTTTATGTGGAAATAAACTAGTGTTATGCCCGATTCTGTGGTAGCTGCAGTGATTTTGACTTTTCTGTAACTCATTGGATTATGGTGAGTTTTTTTAGTGACCATTACCAGTATTTTGGGATTTACTTGTATAAATATCAAAATTCATTTATGACTGCAAAATCCCTTACCTTGATACAACAGCAGTCTTCACTAAATAATTCTATGTCAATTTATAAAAAAAAATTATAGGTTCTTAGGTTCATAGGTTCATACTAGGCTATCTGCCCTAGGGCATTTATAAGCCTAGCCAGAGTGTGTTTGGCTTTCGCCACCCATTTTAAATTAATTTTGCTATGCCTTTTTTTGAGGTTAGTATACTGTGCCTCTGTCTAACAGTGACACAGAAGTGATAGCCGGGGTAAACCTACGATCTCCCATCCACTCATCAAGATTCCTCTTGAAGAGAGTCAATGTGGGACTCTGCCTAACCTGGACTGGGATTTTATTCCAGAGTGAAGGGAGCCTCTGGGTTATGAATCTGTCCCTCCAGCATGTCCTATTTATTTCAGTGCTGAGGTTCAAGTCTCTCGAGCGTGCAGCTCGATGGGATTTGGATTTTCTGAGGTGCAGCATGTCCATTAATTCTGGGTTGGTCATGGCTTTATACATCAGGCACAGATCGCCTCTGAGCAGGCGGTATGCCACTGAGTAGAGCTGGAGTTTCTTTAACCAGGCAGCATATGGCATCTGTTTGAGCCCTTTGATCCTCTTGGTGAGGTACTTTTGGGGTCTTTCCAGTTGCTGCAGGTGTCTGGTAAGGTACATCACAAAAGGGGCATTGTACTCAATTATGGGCCTGATGAGGGATGAGTAAAGAGGCACGATGACCTCCCCTGATCTAGATGTGAATCCCTTCATGATTAGGTGGGCTATATAAAATGTTTTTCGAACCACTTTGGTCATGTGGTTGTCAAATGAGAGATTGCTGTCAACTTGGGTCCCCAGGTCCCTAATGACTTCTTCTGTACTTAATGGATTACCACCTATGTGGTAATTTGTGGGCACTTTGTTTTTGCCAAAGGAGATGACTATACACTTTTTGGCATTTAGCTTGAGGCCATGGCACTGGCACCAGTTGTCTGTTTCTATGAGGCCCTTTTGGAGGATGCTTGTGTCAGCTGGAGAGTTGATTATGGCGCCCAGTTTGCAGTCATCTGCGAACTTGGTCAGCCACAGTCCTTCCGTGTTGGCCTGTACCGCCGAGAAATATATACTGAACAAGAGAGGTCCCAGGACCAAGCCTTGTGGGATGCCACTTGTAACTGGTTTGGAGTCTGACATGGCTCCAGCAATTCTAACCATGTGGGTTCTGTCCTTGAGCCAGTTTGCAACCCATCTAGTGACATAGGGGTTTATATTTAATCTGATGAGCTTATCTATAATGCCCGAGTGGGGTATTGTATCAAAGGCTTTTGCGAGGTCCAGGTAGGCTGTGTGGACCACCTTCCCCTTGTCAATGGCCTTGGTGACTGTTTCAAAGAAATCGACCAGGTTTAAGAGGCAGGATCTGCCCTTAACAAAGCCAAACTGGGTAGGATCCAGTGTCTGTAGGTCCACAATATCTTTATTTATGAGGTCCATGATGATTCTTTCCATAGCTTTGCAGACCAAGCTAGTCAGGCTTATGGGACGATAGTTTCCAGGATCCATTGAGCACAGAAGAAGTTATCAGGGACCTGGGGACCCAGGTTGATAGTAGTCTGTCATTCGACACCCATGTAGTAAGGCTAAGATTGAACAGTAGTTATGTTTGGGTTTAGACCTTCTAGTTCATTGCCCACCTTATCATGAAGGGATTCTTACCTGAGCATCTGAGATCAAGGGAGGCACTCATAGTCTTTGCCTTTTACTCATCACTCATCAGACCAATGATTGGCAATGCCTGTGGGCTCGAATGTATCTGTCATTTTGGACTAATTGCAGCATATCTGGAGAGGCCACAAAGTTCCTCACATAACAAAAGCCTTGTGATAAAGGGTCCCAAAATCTGTCCTATGCTGCCCGACTGAAAGAACTCCAGCTCTATTCAGTGCATTTTGCTCAGAGGTGACCTTTGCTAACATACAGAGATGCCTGTCAAACCCTTGGGATTTGATGAATATGCTTCACCTCTATTGTATAGTTTGTTTAGATCCATCAGAGCCACAAGGGCTTGGAGACTTAAACCTTGACACGGCTATTAATAGGATCCGTGCATTCCTGGAGGTAGATTCATCACCCTTATAAAGACTCTATGCTGTGGAACAAAATCCCGTACATGTGAGGCAGAGTTCCACCTCGGCCTTGTTCAAGAGAAATCTTGTAACCAATGGATGGGTCGGGATGTGAATATCCAGTGAGATTAGTTTATGGTCTGATCTTACCAGTGAGGGATACACTTCTGGTCTGGACAGAGTGTCCCCATGTTGGTGATGATCAGGTCCAGTATAGTTCCCCATACTAAAGGGAGTGGCCTAACAAGTTGTTTCATAGCATTTGAGTTTATAAATTCTAGGAACCTTTGGGCAGATGTTGGAGCCTAGAATGAATGCTCCCAGTCTATGTTTGGGTACCTAAGTCACCCAATATAATGGTGTTTGGAGAGACCTTCATATTTTCCAGTATTCTCAGAAAGGCCGAGTGGGGTTCCTGTGTTTGGGAGGGTGGTCTGTAGCAGGCTATAAACTGGAAGGCAGTTTTACCCCCTGTTAGTTGCACATGGATAGTCTCTGATGCTTCGTGCTGTGCCACCAACCTGGAGGTGTGGGTATCTTTGACGAATATTGATACTCCCCCTCCTTTTGTGGTTCGATCCACGTTTTGGGGCCAAAAAGCATGGTATGAGGTATAACGTGGTAGTGCTGGGGTGCTCTTGGGAGCCTTGAACCAGGTTTCTGTTACTGCACAGATATCAATGTTCTCCATGCTAAGGAGAGTTTCGAGTGCATGCATCTTGAGGTTTAGACTTCTGGCGTTGAGTAACATTACTCTTAGTTTCTTATCCCTTGTGATACCTATGGAGGTGGGTTTGTCTTTTGAGCCTTGCCTAAAAAAGGCACTATGGGGGTAGCAAGAGCCTTTGCCAATATCCGAAAGCCCAGGGGTGATAGGTGCAAGCCGTCCCTAGTGAAGCATCATGGCTTGTCGAGCATGTCATCCCAGGCTGACAGGTATTGGATCCCCTTTGAATGACACCAATACTTAAGCCAATTGTTGAAATTGATCATCTTGTCTTCATATTGTGGCATCATTCTTGGTGAGGGTAAGATGCTACTCAAGGTCAGGGTCACACCGGCCTGGGCTACATGCTCAGAGAGCTCTTCTATGTCTCTTTTCATGTAGTCCAGGGAGGTACATCTCAGGTCATTCACACCAGCATGGACAATGACTGAGTCATATTTGTACTTGCCTTGGAGTGACCTGAGTGCTTGTGTTATGTGGCGGATCCTAGCGCCCGACAGGCAGCTCACCATGACCTTCTCCTTGTTCAGCCTGGTGAGCGGGACGTCAGTGTGCCTGATGATAGAGTCACCTATTACAAGTGTATCAGGTGTGTTGTTTAGCCTTAAGGACTGTGACTGTTCGGCACACTGGCTTTGTGAGCTATGTGTTGCACGTGTTTTGTTTTGGGGTAGCGGTTGCTTGGGTGTCTGCTTTGGAGGTCTCTGCTGCTTAGGCAGATTTTTATTTAGAGCCTCCGAATATGTTTTTGTGTGTTTATGTGTTTGGTTTATTGTCGTGGTAGGTCTATGTGAGACTGAAATTGTAGTGAGTGTGGTTTCCTTCTCCTCCTGACTGGTTACGCCAGTACTGAGTTGAGAGAGCTTAGCCTCCAGTTTGGCTATATGGTTGCATCTCTCACATGTGTTGGAATTTGTTGGGAGGAGGAGAGGGTTGTCTGTGTACATGAGGCAGTTGTAACATTGCCTCAAGATTCCCAGATTCACCAGCTGGACCGGAGAGGAGATTGACAACTGACCTTTGGACATGCTAGAATAGTATTGGGAATTCCTTTATAATTGAAAAAAGGGGCCAATGGGGGACAAGGTACTCAAGGAGAGTTTGTGAGGGTGTAGTGCTTTTAATTTTTTAGAGCTGACATATAACTGCTTTAGTGAGCAAGTGCCAGGTAACTTAAATGCAATGTGTTACAAGTAACTTAAATGCAAAAATGACAAACAGTAACTTTCTTTCAAGTGAAACAAGGAAATAAGTACAGTAAGCAATGCAGATATCACTAGGGATACACAGAAGTGCTAAAAGGCCGCATTTTAGGTAGAATTAGCGTTTCAGGGAAATAAACAAACAACAAGCATACAAACCAAGCTAGATTCAGCAGGCCTGGATCTAGTCTATGCTACAGCAAACAATGTGTACCAATTTCAGTAAGAAACAGTTAGAATATGCAGGCAGTATAAGCCTTTAACCAGAAATTCCCAGCTCAGAAGGGCAGAGTCCAGCCTCTCCTCCCACAAGAGTGCAGACCGTGATCCTTCTTAATGTAAAATAACTGGCCTGAAGCCCAAGTGCTTAAACCAGAACTAATACACTTTTAGAATAACAGACACTGAGCACTCAATCAGCAGTTCCCAACTTAGAAGGATGTAAGCTACCTGTCCTGCCACCACAGTGCAGGCCACAAACCTTCCTAATGTAAAACAACTGGTCTGAAGCCCAAGTGCTTAATCCAAAAGACTTAGAAATGATAGCTACACTTTAATCAAGTTACTACCAAGCAGTAATAAATACAACTGAATACTTTAAAGAATGCCTGGATTAGTGCTCAAGTTATACAAACAAAGCTAGCTTCAGTAGGCCTGGATCTAGTCTATGCTACAGCAAACAAGGTGTACCAATTTCAGTAAGAAGCAGCTCAAATATGCAGGCACTATAAGCCTTTAACCAGAAATTCCCAGCTCAGAAGGTCAGAGTCCAGCCTCTCCTCCCACAAGAGTGCAGAACATGAACCCTCTTAATGTATAGAGCCATAGAGCCATAGAGCTGGCAGCCACTACCAGAACCAAGTATGATGGGAAATTGAAGAAACAAACTTCCCTGTTGATCCACTACCATAAATAAACTGTACACAAAAGAAAGAAACTCCTTAAAACATATGTAATAGATCCAAACCCACTCTCTTCAAGGATAATATCAAAGGCATTACAGATAAACTGTTAAACACTCTTAGATCCACTAAAGGAGCTTATGAACTTTGGCCAGTTTATGAAGCCAAAGCTAGTTATACATCCTTTGTTAACTATTAGGAAATGAAGAAATAGTATGCTTCACTCATAATGGCACCCCCTATTCTGACCCAGCATGCATTGCCAACATCCCTGCTAATAAATTTAGTGCAGACTGCAGCCCTATGACTTCTATCCAAAGCTGTAAAACAACTGAATCCCTAACTCCCACAATTATCTCTAAAGATGATTTACTGAAAGTGCTAACCAAATGCTTCCTCCTTGAGACCTGATAGAATACCTGCCTGTTTAGTGTTAAACATGCAGACTCAACCTTTTATGTTTTTAACCTAAATTTAACTACTAGTTTAGCCTTACTACTGACCCATGTAGTCCATGTAGTTACAGACCTATCAGTCTTACAGTCCTCACCTTTAAAGTCATGGAATGTATTATAACACACTTTATAAACTAGAATATCAGGAATCTTATTAGACTTCACTTCCAAAAAGTTGGCTTTGTGAAAGGTAGATCTTGTGTATTAAATCTGGTAATCTTCTTCTAAAGGGGTGCAAATGCTTCTGACATTGGCTATGTAGTACACATGACATATATTGACCTGGTCAAGGCCTTTAACACCATTCCCATTGCTGGAATCATACAGAGGTTTAATAATTTAAAAATCAACCCATATGTGATAAAATGGAATAGCTAGCTGTTTGAAAGTTAAAACCCATACAGAGTGAGTTACAAGTAGAAAGTATGCATGTGACCACAGGCATCCTTTATGGCTCAGTGCTGTGACCTGTCCTTTTTATCATTTACTTCTCAGTTGTTATGTTGGCAAGATCAACCGGTCTCTCCGAGAGAGTGAGGGAGCACATATATAGGGATCTAGACTAGGTCTACCAATAATGCTTTATCTAAACAAGTAATGACAGTTGGTGATAACCACTTTTTCAAGTTTATGGTTATTGATGAGGTGATTTCAACTATACATGAGGGTGACATCAGGAATTTAACAGAAATTAGGGAGGTAAGATGAATTTTGAGGCTTAGAGCCGATAGATGGAGGGGTTTAAATGAGAGGACATCAATCAAACCCACACTGTATTTATATATATATATATATATATATATATATATATATATATATATATATATATATATATATAATCCACAATAGCAATATGTATTTAGGTATGCATTTCTTGTGTCTGTTTAGTTATTGGCTTTCATCCTTCATATACATGATTTTTCTTATACATGAATTTTTTATGTATATGAATTTTGATATATGTGCTTGCTTAAATACACTATATTGTTTTTATTTATTGTATATAATCATATATATTTTTTATGTATATGTTGTTTTTGAATGATAGCTGCAAGGATATAAGTGCACGCTTGAATGAATGAGTAATCTCCTTTTAAAATGATGAAATTAGGTCTGATGAAGCTATTCGTGAAAGCACTTACCATCTTGATTAAACAGTGCTGATTTTATACGCTTGGACTTATGTTATTTTCCGGGTTTGTGGACTGCGCTGGGACTTTTTATTACTAGTGCTTGTGTTTGTGTTACTTTGGGCAGTCCTACGTTTATCCTTTGAGTGCGGTACTTTACTGTGTTGCCATTTTACTAAATAAGTTACATTTAAGGGAGCAAGACAAAAAACATTTTTAAAATGCAGTAGTTATTGAATTTAGTTCTCATTATGTACTGATGCTTTTCAGGAGGGTACCATGAGGTGTACACCTTGAGGTAACAATTTCCTATTCAGAGGCAGTGCTACCATGGTGCATTAGCGCAAAGGTGTGCACCATTGCATTGAGTTGTATCTGCAGCTGGAGTAAATGCTAATGAGGCATTCAAGGGAGAGGTGTATACTGATCAGTCATATGGTCTCCCCTGGAAATACCTGTATAAAGTAACATGGCTACTCATGTTAATGAACACAGCCTAAGGCTGCAATTTACCCAGTGTGGTAGAGGCATGTACTGGGGAGTTTAGTAGGTAGGTAATGCCAGATGTGTGTGTGTGTGTGTGTGTGTGTGTGTGTGTGTGTGTGTGTGTGTGTGTGTGTGTGTGTGTGTGTAGGTGGGGAGCTGTCATACCTCCCCTAAACTTATTAGCAAGTCATGTAAAATTGGAAGGGGGCACTAGACCCCCAGGGATATCTCTTAACATTGTGTCTTAAAGGCACTTAAAAATAGAAGAAAGATGATGTGGATCAGAGGGGAACACTAAACACCAGAGATAACTCTTAACATCATTGCCTTAAAGGCACTTAGAAATTGAAGAAGGACAACATGGTCAACACTAGATGCAGGCGGAAGTGCTAGACAATGAGGATAACTGTTAACATCATAATTAATATGGTTTGGGGGGAATAGTCTAAATATTATGTAGTAAAAGCATTAAAATATTCACATTCTGCAATCTCCCACCTTCCACAGAGGATATTAGCCCTCTGTGCCACTGCTAGGCACTGGAAGCAATGTACAATATTACCAAAAGCTAGAAAGAGAATTTATACTAGAAGGAGGGGAAGGCTTCAAACCCTGCACCCTGACACAGGAAACAACAGCATTAAACAACAGCACTAACTCATAAGTTAGCTTAGAAAGGGTTTTTTCACAGGAGAAAAAGTCTGACACTCTATTCCTGTAGCATTATTCAAGGTCACTAACAGTTCACGAGTTACAAAGGACAGGAAACCTGTAAACATACCTCTCAGCCTTGTAGCACAAGAAATCTGGACAGAGCGGTATTCCTTTTTTGTACTGATTTACAGGGATACCCACCTTCCATTCCCTTTGTTAAGCATTTTTTAAACATCTTTATTAAACATGATGCTTTCCAAAAGTGACGTGTATGTAAAGTAAGAGAAAAGAAAATAGAAAACAGAAACACGGTCAGGGGAACAGAAGACACGGGAGAAGGGAAGGGAAGAGATGACACCAGTTACAGTTAATTCCTTTGTAAACAATGTTAGGAAATCTCATCAAAATTATTACAAGCGTTGCATTGCTCTTAAAATATATAGTAATGCAGGTATAAGAGTTATCATGAGGCAACAATCCATTTAATGGAGCATTTACTTTTCCACCCAATTCCTACCTCTTCAGTATGTCTCAATTAATTCTCAATGACAACATACAAATTTACCTGCTTAAACCAGGTCAGGTATATATTATTCTTTCCCATCATACCTGTAGCATTTGCTATCTACCTCAAGAAAAATTGTCTCAAGTCTGCTTGGGGTATAAAAATAGCTATGCAAGCAGTTCTAAGCAAAAATACTTAACCATCAGATCTTTGTTTCATACTTTGTAACTGTACAGATGTCCCCACCCTGCCCCATTGTTCCTTTGTATATTGCCATTCCATTATCTCATCTTAATCTCTTATAATCTTCTGTGATTGATTTTTATAGTTATCATGCAAAATAGTATATGCCCTGGTAATTATCTTTTTTAATAGCAAGCGATGTTTTATACTCAACTAAACAGTGAAACCTGAGCTGGTCTCTCATTTAGCAATTTCTCATTGCTTATACTCTGCTATCAATCGCTGATAGGGACAACAGTCTCTAACCTCAAGTTCAAACTTCTGCTTAGACTCATCCTTCTCTAATACTTGTCCCTCTCTAGTTATCTGCTCCCCAAATCTTGGTACCTTTGTTAATTTTCTCCTGTAAATTCCAGCCTCCTCTTGCCTACTTTCTGTACCCCTACTTACATGCATCCCTATTGGTAAAAATCTCCTTTCTCTGTTACCATGCTGGCTTAATTCTTATACTTTGTTTATATAATATTTGCTCTGAATACAGTATTAGGTTATTTTGAGGATCACTAACCCACCCTTCGGTTTGCTCGGGAATGAGCGTGGCCTGCATGATTGACAAGGTGGTAGCTGGAGTTTCAATATACAAATTTGCCATGATTGACACAGAATGCAGATTTGCCCATGACATCATGCATACATTTCCTCGACAGCAGCTTACATTGAACAGTAGTATTCACAGCTGCCCAACGTGGTTTATTATAGAAAATAAAAAAGTAATCAATGGCTTTTCATTCAGAAGCAGCTGTTTTCACATCTGTATGGGTTTTTACTTGAGAAGCACATTTAAATTGTATTATTTTGTAATCTTCCTTTGGCAGAAACAGCTACTTACCACAGCACGTGATAAATGATTATATATGATAAACAAGCTATGTTTTGGGGGGTTCACTGCATTATAAGACACTTCTACTGTGTAGTCTCTGCAATAAGCAGATAAGCATTATATTATTTTTCATAATCATGATAACATATGTAAAATAAAAGAATGGGGAAAAGAAATATTTACTGTGCTTTGGCTTGGCATCCCTTTCAGAAGTTAATATTTATTTGGTTTATGAGAAAATAGGTATATTTGTGTTCACTGCACAAACTAATACACTTCTACTGTGTAGTCTCTACAGTAAGCAGACAAATACAATGGAAAAAAAGAATGTGTTTTTAAGGGGTGGTTTTACTTCAGAAAGTGGTAGTAATGATACATGATTATACATACATACATATATATATATATATATATATATATATATATATATATATGATAAGTTGTGTTTTGGGGGGGGTTCACTGCATTATAAGACACTTCAACTGTGTTGGCTCTGCAGTAAGTAGACAATAATAACTGCAGTAATAACAAGAGGAAATGATAGCACTCAAAAGGGAAGAGATAAGCATATAAACCCTAACCTAACGTTCTTCAGATAAACTACTAGTTAATAGTACCAAACCCAATAATGCTGCAGGAGATTGTCTTTTTTCCAACTCAGTTGGTAAAATGTGGAACAAACTTCCACTCAATATCTCATCTTTGTCCAGTCTTCCACTCTTTAAAAAACAACTGAGAATCCATTTTAATAAACACTGGCTTTGTTCCTGTACCAATCCTGATTAACCTTTCTTCCTCCTTTCCTCTACCTCAATATTTCCTTCTCTCTATACTACATCCTGACTGATCCCCACTGACATAACATCCTTGTGGATATAACTTATCTCATATATACTATGAAAAAAAATATATATATATGACTATGTATTATTTACACTATGTTATGATATTATAAATTACGTATTGCAATTATTTAATAACTTTTTCTTAGGAATACTATCTTGCTATGTATATTTCCTCTGACATGTACATTACCTATACTAAAGTCTGATTATCTTTATGCTTAATATTTGTTTTGTTTTGCTGTGTGTATTTTTTGTGTATTTTTTTGTATTCCCTTTACTTGTTATAACCATTGGAGCTTTTCTCCCCGGGCCTCCACTGAAAATGGACATATATCCAGCTGGACTAGCCCAGTCAACAAATGTAAAATAAAAATAAAATTAAAATAAATAAATAACCCTAAAAAGAAAAAAAAAATAAGAATATGTTTTAAGGGGTGGTTTCACTTCAGAAGTTATTAATGATATATGATTTTATATATATGATAAAAAAGCTATGTTTTTGGAGGTTCACTGCATTATAAGACACTTCTACTGTGTAGTCTCTGCAGTAAGCAATGGAGTGGTTTAGGTACAGGGTTTGATTCTAGCCTCAATAGGCTTATAATAATTAGCAAACTGATAGCTTACTATTTACTCGTAAACCTCTGAAATAGTTGTATCTTGATGGTTTTTGTTTTTTCCTAAGGCAAATCATCATGGGCACCTAGTCCTGTTTGTGTACTGCCCCTGGCTATCTTTTCTGTGATAATATACAAAGCCAGTTCCACTCTGCAGAGCTGCATATTTCTTTACCTGCTATTCCCTATTTTTCTTGACCATGTAACTCTCAATTTCCTTCTTACATGCCACACTTTTCTCTACATTCTCTGCCTGCTTTGTATTTACATTCTTCCATATTTGTGTACTCATCCATCCATTCAGATACTTCAAGCACTGGCAATAATGTCTTTTTAGCCTGACAATATACAGAAACATTTGTTCCCATAATAAGTGTCCATGTTTTTTAAAAGTATTTAAACTAGTGCTTGCTTTAATATAATTTGGTAGTATATTCCATGCATCAGCTACACTGAGAATCAATTAGTGCACTTCACTTTTTCTTTTTCATAGATGAGGGTTATCATAACATAGTAGAGAATCAGAGCAATATTCCCAGAGATAGTTGTCTACAAATGCCCTATATACCTGAATATGGTCTCCTCTTAAATATCCATATGAGACACTGTACAAGTTCTGATATTTTAGTTTATCTTAAATTCACATCCATGGATGCCTTTGCTATATTTCTGCTGCACTCCTTCCAGTTTACTCATGCTTTTTATTTGCAGTGTTTCCAATCTGTTATCCCATACTCAGCTTTGAGTCTAATATAACTAACAAACAGTTTCCTCACTTTCAAAACTTGGTGATTTATCACCATTTCTTACTAGATTATAAGTGCTGCATGACTGCATATCAAGTAATATTCTGCTTGTTAAAATGTGCTGCAGTTCGTTACAGACACTTCTGAGAGCTCCATAAGTAAAAAATGAGATTATCTCTGCAACATCAGCCTGGATTATGATGTTTTGTATGCACTTGACATTAAAATGTGAAAAATTTGCATGTTTGTTATTTTGCTGTATTGCCAGCTT
The DNA here is from genome assembly GCF_019279795.1 of Protopterus annectens. Classification (NCBI taxonomy): domain Eukaryota; kingdom Metazoa; phylum Chordata; order Ceratodontiformes; family Protopteridae; genus Protopterus; species Protopterus annectens. The sequence goes on along the minus strand of NC_056751.1, from coordinate 610,265,563 downwards.
CAGCACACTATGAATATTCATGCGGCCAAGCAAGCAGAATGACTAATTATTTGGGAGTGCTTAGCTACGTGGCTGTGATGCTGGGTGTCAGGCTAGGTTGGAGTGGGACTTGTTACTGCACATCTAGTGGGTTAGCGATCCTCAAAATAACTCAGTATTACTTATGAATACAACATTCTGTATGGTCGTTGTTATATTTCTTGATGACCTGCATCCAAATTCCTACTCTCTCCTTACTTCTGAACCTCCAACCATTCCATAATCAACATTTCCATTTTGATTTATAACCTTCTGTTTGTGATATGTGTTTAAGCTTTAATTGCGCAACTCTAAAATGTTCCTTCAAATCAGATAATCCTAAACCCCCTTGGAGAAAATCAAACTGTCTCACTTAACTCCTCCCCTCCCAAATAAATTCCTTCAACTCCTAATTATTTTTGGTCTACAACTTCTCTTGTTAATAAAAATATTCCTGACCTGTATAAAAAAACTAAAGTCACTAGAATCATTTTCACTGGTTGTATCTCACTATCCATGTTCACAGTTAAGAGCTTTTGTATTACCTTTTTAGTCTCTTGCCACATATCCTTAGCTGCCATAATGGGCTTTTTGACAATACATACACCTATATACTTCTTTTTATCATGTCCCATTAAACATGGGTATTGTTGAATCAGTTCATGTGTGGGTACATAGTTTACCTCTACAGACTTTATTTAATCTTCATTTTGTTTATATTTTGAAAAGATTTGACTCTGTCTCAAAATGTTCCACAATGCTGAAATATCTATTTCTGGGTTTACGGAGTACAAAATAATATCAATGTTAATGAAACTAACTTTTCTTGATTACCATACCAGTTGCACTTTTGAAGTTGTGACTCCCTTATTTTCTTTGCTAATGGTGCTTAATATAAAGTAAATAAAGGGGAAAGAGGACACCTCTTCCATGACTCCTGGTTCTGACACTGCTTGTCAAAGAGGAACCCTCCTACTTTAACTCTTGCCTCTGACCCTTCATATATATCCTCCTAATTAATCCTATTATTCGATCAAGAAATGCAAATCCTACCATTGTCATATTCATAAAATCCTTGCTGACACTAACTAATGCTTTCTCTGCATTAAGACCCACCAACAGTAGCAGCATTTTCTTACAGTCTTCTTCCCTATGGATCATCATTATTGTATTAACAGTGCCAAAGATCCCCCCCCACAGAACCGCATTGATCCATATTTGTCAATTTTGGCAACACCTTTGACATTTTTTTTAACTTGAACAGACATAAATACTTTGTAATTATGGTTTATATTGTAATGGCTCTATCTAAAGCTGGGTCTGAAAGGTCTTTACCTTCTTTGGATGATACAGTCATTACAACTTTCTTTCAAGATGCTGGTGTGTCCCCTTCCTATTCAGTAAACTGTTATACAACCCCTTCCAAATAATTGTCACATTCTTCCCTCCCAACTTTCAAACTTCCACAGGAATACCATTTGTCCCTTAAGGAGTTCCCTGCTGATTCATTATGCATCACCATTTCTACATTGTATCGTCCTATCTTAACTTAATTGCTGAGCTTTATCTTCTTCAAACTTTGGCATTATTGCATTTTCCATAAATATTTCTACTTGTGTCATTTCTTGGTTTCTACATCCTTCTGTTTTATACAAATTTTTATACAATTTCTAAAATATCTCTAATACCTCTGAGGATCTCAAGTTAGTTTTCCAGTCATAGTTACCCTAAATGTGGTGACAACCCTTTCCACTTTATGATGCCTAATTCCTTGTGCTAAAAGTTTTTGTGCTCTGTGGTGCCCTTCTATACTCATGCATATTATCTTAGTACTCCATTATTTTCCCTTTAACACTCTTTGGTTGTTCCTCTTCTTGTTGTGTGGCACTCTATTCTGCAATGCTTTAAACTTTGTCATCCCTTTTAAATAATTCTTAATACTTTTCCCAATATCTCTTTCTCTCTTATTTTTAGTTTTATTTTTAAACCCCATTTTCATGTTCTTCTAGTCACTAGCTATCCCTTCTGAAGAAATTTTTTATCTTCTTTAATAAAACTCAGATCATTTCTCTTACCTTTCCTTAAATTCATCACTTTTAATAAGAAGGAAAACATCACTCTCTAATTGTTGCTATATTATCCTGTAAGTTATGTTAGTTTTTATCAGTGTATGATCTGAAATAGTTAATGGATGTGTTTGCAAGCTTTCAATTAAATACATATCGAAAAATTATTTCTATCTAGTCGAGCCCAGTTATTGTTCCAAGGGGAATAATATGACATTCTGTTTCATACGATCATAGGATCATAGGAAGTTACTAGGCTAATGGCCTTAGGGCCCTTAGAAACCTGGCCAAGTTCTACCCTTATTTCCATGATCAGCACCTAATGCCCATGTCCAAGAGGGACACAGGTTGAGCCTCCAGAGTGAATTTACAGTTCCCCATACACTCGTCCAGATTACATCTGAAGAGGTCCAATAAGGGGCTCTGTTTGACATGAAGTGGGAGTCTATTCCAAAGGTGTGGAAACCTCTGGGAAACAAATCTGCCCTTCCAGCAGGTTCGATTAATATGGCATACCAGGTTAAGGTCTTTAGAGTGAGTAACCCGTGTACCATTTGACTTGTGGATATGCAGCATTTCCAATAAAGCAGGGTCAGAGATTGCCTTATATGCAAGGCAGAGATCATCTCTGAGTAGTCTGTATGAAACAGAAAAAACTGACAGTGATTTTAGATGATCCACATAAGACAGATGCTGAAGACCTGGAATTTTCCTTGTGAGGAACTTCTGTGGTTTCTCTAATTGCTGCAGGTGCTTGGAAAGGTATATACCAAAAGCAGCATTGCACTCACTTATTGGACTGCTGAGGGAAGAGTACAGAAAGGTTATAACTTCTTTTTTTCTGAAGGCAATGCCCTTACTTATGAGATAAGCAATATAGGATGCCCTTCTTACCACTGCAGAGTTAGTTCCTACTATTAAAGTGGCATCTTCCACACCAAAATATTCTCATATATTACTTCAGAATTACCCTGTCTTGTTATATGTTTTCCTTTCAATGTCACATTTGACTATTGCAAATCAAGTTCCAGTCCCCATAATATTCCTTGAGGAAAACTGATTATTTCTCACAAATTATTTTAAGACCGTAATAGCAATTTTGGTAAAATATAAACACATGCCAACATAATCTGCCAGTAGCCCCCTACTACCACAAATCTACCATTATTGTCTTTTTTCCTCTTTTGTCACTACTGGTGCCCCTCTTGCAGTCAGTATTAGAGTTCCTGTTTTCCTTTGTCCGTCTGATATTTTGCTGAATGCCCATCCTGAAATACTTTCTTTCTGAAATTCACATGCTGATTACTGCCCAAATGTGTTTCCTGTATCATTGGTATTTACACCCTTTATTTCAATACTCTTTGCTTTTTGGCTATATCTGTAAGGCCATTTACATGTCAGGATAATATGGACAGAGTAGCCATTATGATAAGATATTACTCCCATATATTATAGATGAGAGTTCTTTTGAATTTGCATTTCCAACTTTTGGCTTACATGCACACACACACACACACACACACACACACACACACACACACACACACACACACACACACACACACACACACACGCGCACACACACACGCACACACACACACACACACACACACACACACACACACTCTCTCTATTGTTTATCAGTCTGATATTTCATGCAGTTGCTTATTCTTATCTCATTGAAAACAAACAAAAAAATGCATTTTCAGAACCCTATCCCCATTTAACACAGGAGAAACACACAAAACTATGTAAGTTTTCAACAAATGAAGTTTATCTTTCCAGCTAGGAGCTGTTGCCCCAAAATAAAAGGCTATAGCCACAGGCAGCAACTGATCTGAAATTAAAGTTACCTATGCTAAAGTGCATGCTGCAACCTCTGTTCCCACTTACAGTGATTGTTGTCTGCTTTTTTTTTAACTGTGTTCCCCTCCCAAATGTGCTTTCAGTAAACATTAACTTTTTGTCTTAAGAAAAAAGTGCACTGGCTACCTTTAAATAAATACCCATGTACTTTTATGATAAATACTATTTTTAAATAAATAATCATGTACTATGATAAATGCATTAAAGTATGAAGACTGCATGGGAGGCAAGTACTTGCATAACTTATTCACTTCCCACAATTTCAGACTTTATTTTTCACTGAACTGCTTGCCAGTGCACCTTTAAATGTTAAGTACATTGCTCATTTTACATTTCTCTCAGCAAATAGTACTCAGAAGTCTCAGGATTAATTACTTGCACATGCAGACAGCTCATCTTCAAGTAAAAGTTGTCAGAAATGCGGAAAAACAGTAACTTTAAAGATGCATGAAAGAATCCTTTTAAATGCACCAACAGAACACTTTTTAGACCTCCCATTTCTCCCTGTGTCTACCTGCAGACTTCTTGTTTTCCACAGAGCGCATTTGCTAATGGAAAGAATGCCTAATAATTTTGCAGATGCAAGAAACCTACCCATTTCTATGCCTGTCACCATTTTGTCTTATCTCCGTCAATATGTTATTCTTTTCTGAAGCTCTGTCTCCTCCTCTGCTTTTCTTTTTCCTTCTTCCCTTTAAAAATGTGCTAGTTATTGAGAAGCTAGAGCATGAGAGATGACTGGTGCCTGCTGGGATTGGGGTGGCTTCAGGAAACCTGGAAAAGTTTTATGTACCAAGTGATCCTGCAACATGCAGCATCAGTTCTAAAGGTTACCAAACAAGGATCTCCTTCTACCAAACCTGTCGTTATGGTCAGTACATCATATTAATTTTTTGAGAAGTTATAGATTTAGACACTTCTTTTTTTAGAAATATATAGCGAGAATGTTATTTTATAGATTTTGCTTAACATTTACTATTTGCATGGTATAAGTATCTAATCTGGCTTAACAACACTTTAAAACCTTTATTATTTAGGCTGCAGAAAAAAAGTGTGACTTATTCTTGAGTTGCAGAATTCATCTTTTGGCTTGTTATTTAGCCTATGATGGACCACATTCCTGGATGTTTGTGTGCCTGCTGTATTTCATTTTGTAAAGCGTTAGCATTGTTATTACTCATTATTGTTATTATATGTTAGATCACATGAAATTATTATATGAAATCGTTAATAGTTTTCTTTAACCTCAGTGCATTATCAGAGTTAGCTACCGGTTTACACTGCCATCATCTCTACCTTACAAAGGAGGAGAATACAACTTGGGATGCTTCCCAACAGTTAAGATCTGCTGTTATATTGACCATTCACGATCACATTAAGTATACTTATGAGGACAGTAGGTCTTCAGGATACAGACGTCACGCTACCTTCTGGCTATTTTCCACTTTTTCCAGTTACCATGCACCTGCATACCTTGCTCTGACTTACCGAGTGTTGTTGCATGGCCAAGGTGACTTCTTTGAATGCTTCCTTTCAGGTCATCACATTTATTTTGGTTATTAAGTGAAAGCCCACATGCAGAACATAGAGATGGAGAATGATACTCTTGCATCTGTTCATCTGAAGATTTCAGACTATGCAGCATAACTTTCTCAGATGCAACAGAGTCCACTGCAGCTGTGGTCAACAACAACAGATCTAGAGATTTGAAGGAGACCGGAATTACTGTGGTAACTTCCAGAAGCCTCTCAGGGTAGAGATGGTAATGGGCAACAGTAGGAACACTGTGACCCTCCATTTTGGGTAGCAATAGCAGAATCCTTTAGCCCTTTCCCAATTTACCCATGCTGGCAACAGGTAGGGACAATCTGTTGCTCTGCCTTCCTTTGTGACTGGTCAGCACACAGGGCAAATAGATCAGAATGTTATTTAAAGGCTGTACAATCCCTTCCACCCCCATGGTAACCCCACTCATTACCCTTGAACATTATTATCATCAGAAAACTGTATCAAAAAAAACATTTTAAACTTCTTGACATAAAGATACTTCCTTTGGTTCCAGCTAGTCCAGAAAGTGTATTGCTCTAGTTTTCTTTTTTGGTACCAAAAAACATTAAACTTAAGTGGACTAAGCAATTTTAATTCCATAAGATGCATTCTATATGACCATAAGGGTTCCTATCAGAACGACGAAAAATCAAAATCTCGAACACTCGGATGAGCAAAAATGCAGGTAATTTAAACTGATGTTGTGAGATTGCGGTACAGTGAAGATCAGAAAATTTGCCCTTTCCTCACTGTAGTGCGATGTTGGAGCTTGAATATATTTCCGCGGAGTTGGGGGTGCAGCCCCCCACAATAGTGATTTAGATTACCTGCATTTTCGCTCATCCGAGCGTTATAGTTTTGATTTTGTATTTATGTAATATAGACCTGATCATAATACAGTCAATCCTGTCATGAGTGTCAGAAGGTGACTGGTTGTCATCTCTGGACTTCCAGGAAGCATATTTCCATTTATAGATATGCACAAATTCTAGGCTAATGCTATAAATACTCACTTGGGTATTCATTCTTAGTTCAGAACTTTTCCATTTGGCCCATCTCAGTGCAAAGGGTGTTAAGTGCATGTATGCCAGTAGTTACAGTGAACCAAAGGTTGCAAAGGGTGAAGGTATTTCAATATGTGGGTTCTAGCTGCTTCTTCATTGAAGAAACTAATGTCTGAAAAGCAGTCTGTGGTGAGTCTATTTCAGTCTAAAAAGTTTCAGCTGAAGTTATCTCAGATGCTCACATTCATAGGCTGCAGTCTGGATACAGTTTCCTGCAGATATCATTAACTCATAGACAGGATCCTACCCATTCCACAGGTGGTCACTTGTACAATTGCCAGTTGTCCTAGCTCACCATGAATGGAAAACCTTGGGTTACTGATGGTGGTTTGCTTGTGTCTGTTTGTGTCTTTCGGCTTTCACCACAGCAGAACTCCGGTCCGCTAATGATTGGCAGTAGATTTTTACTTACTGGCTTGCCGGGCCTAATGCACAACCTTCAATGAATGAACACCCATTCACTCATGTCACTACACAGAAGACGCTCTAACTGAGAATCCATCGGGCAACTTCTAACTGTGAGGCAACAATGCTACCACAGCACTACCACTGCAAAGCTCATTAAAACTCTTTGCAGAATGTTATATGTGAGTACTTCAGTGAATGTTATGAGTACAATGGTCAAGTCTTACATTCAGTGTCACAGCAAACAAAGACATCCAGATCCTGTAAGACACATCTGAATTGCTGGATGCATGTGCTAAGCCTGATAGTAAAGAACCCATTTCAAATGCATACCTTGCTACTTGCAGACATGACAGTTGCCTTGGCATTATACTGGGGAGCGTTGAAAAGCCAGACTATCCAAGATGTCCCATCACACTCGGATTCCAGGCAGCACATCACTATTCTGGAGAAGAACATAATTCTCCTCATGCTGTAAGCCATGGCAGTCTTTTATTACATCAACAAGCAAGTAAGTACTCAATATTGCCTCCTGTGTCAAGACGAATTCAGAGTTTAGGAATGGGCTGTGTTGACCAATTCATTTCTCATAGCAAACAATATTCAAGGGAAAATCAACTCATTATGCAGTAAGCTCATTTGCTGTCTTCTGATGCCACATAAGTGATCATTCAGTCCCTCTGCATTGCAAAAGTTGTTTCATCACTGGGGGAAGCCTTGCTCTGACATTTTTGCTTCTCCAACAAGTGCCAAGACCAGCAACTTCTACTCCTTCATTGCCACTCCATGTGGGGGGAAAGGGTTACCAAGGGATGCAGTCATCCAGTAATTGACTCCAGAACTCATTTAAACTTTTACTCCATTTCTTCTGATGATGTGGTTCATCCAAAAAGATAAATAACGCAATCCCTTGGTATTCTGTTAGTCTTGTTTTATTTTTGACAATGTTAGCTCCTCGTGCTTACAACAGTTGGGGAGACCACTACAACTAAAGTACTTCAGGACCCTAGTATTTCATCCCTCTAATAAGCCTCCTCTAGATCTCTACTCCCTACATCTATCAGCATGGTTTCTCCAGTTCCATTGTTGGCCAGAGTCTCTGCTTATCTAACCACAGTAGTTAAGATTCTCACATCTGTACAGAATTTTCCAAATCAAAGAAATCTGTAAAATCAGATGGATTCATTTTTCAGTTTGGATTTTGTGTAAGGAACAAGTTCACTTTCCCATTCTTTTAACTTGAGTTACCTGTCACAAATATGTGCCACAGCCCTTATGTACTCACCTGTAAAATTACATTTAGCTGCTATGGCTATCTTCAAGTTAGGCCACAAACCCCATGTTTTCTGCTTCTTTGAAAGTATGTACAACCATTTAAAGATTACCTTTCTTCTCAAATATCTTCGCATGAATCTTGTTCTACAATAGGATTTTGTTTTTGTGCTGGAGAAACTCATACATTTGCTTTTGAAAAAGCATCTTTTGTAGAATTTAACTTTTTATCGTTTTATCTTTAACTTATTTTTACTCATTTCCTAGTAGCCATTGGTTCAGCTGAAAGAGATTCTGAGCTGCAACCCTTAGCAATAGACCCTCCTTGCAATGTATTTCATAAGAACAGAGTGTTCATGCGTAACAGTCTTTCTTGATGCTTAAGGTAGCTTTCGAGTTTAAAGTTAATAGCTATATCTTCCAGTCATCTTTCCAATTGTTGTCATCTTTCCAATTGTTACAGTAGAAGATAGTATGTGTTGCATTGTATGGGTGCTCTTAGCCTGATCACATTCTATGCAGACAGAACCAAATTATCCAGAAGTGATCCTCAACTGTACATAGTCTTTTCAGAAATGAAACATGATTGTAAATTATGCTACTCCTCAGGCCCCTTTCTCACAGTGCAGCTTTGGACAATATTTGTGAAATAGGTACTTGGTTTTCTCATAGTACTTTCACAAGAGGATATAAGCTAGACTAGATATCCAAGAGTATGTCTTCTGTGTGTGGGTATTTCTTTAGGACTAAAGTAATTGGAGGTATGTTCCCATGAGGGACTGTACTCAGGAGGATGAGAATGGGACTTTGTTCTGTGATTAGCAATGATAGACCTCTTCATACTAGTCAGGAAAGTTAAGTAAAAACATAATGACAGATCCAGTAAGGAAGGTGGTATCCTGGTTTGCTGTGAAGGGAGGATTGTTCCTGTCTTCTTTAGTGATTTGATTTTTTTTTTTACAACAGATGGCTTTTTTTGCAAAGTTATGAAAGCTCCAGTGGTGTCATTCTGCAGTTTCAAATTCATCCACATTTACCCTTACTTAGATGATTTTCTAATCCAGGTGATTTCAGTTCAAAAAATTCTTCATACTTTACAGTTAACAGTCAGCCTTCTCCATCCTCTAGGTTTCACTCTAAACTTGGAGAAATCTACCCTTTCACCTTCTCATCACTTAGTGTCCCCAAGATGTCTATTGGATGCTTCCAGTATGATAGTTTCCCTTCCTCAGGAGAAAAGAGAGTTTCTGACTCATTACTTTCTGTCTCTTTCATTATGTTTCTTTCATATCTGAAATGGCCTCTGAAAGTGACATTCTGAAAGCCCTGGGGTACATTATCCAGACTCCATATGAGAAAGATTCAGAAGTATCTCAAATTGACTTGGGCACTGTCCTTCCCAATTGCTTTCTTGCCTTTTGTGAAGAAAGAACTCCAATTGTGTAAACGAGATAACAGTCAATCCAAGTGTACCATTTCTGGCTCCCCCTCCCCTCTAAAAGGTGTCAGCTGATGATTTGGATCTGGTCTTGGGATTATTTTCAGTGGACATGAAAGATCAAGGAGACTTCTCCTAGCTGGACAGGTGCAAACATATAAACATCAAAGAGATTTTTGCCATTCAGACTCTCTATCACCTTTGGCCTCCACGACCATTGCAAGAGATAATACCACAGTTACGTGGTACATCAGGAAGCAAGGAGAATAAAGTCCTTCCATCCCTGCTGGCTGATCATGATGAGTCAGAATATTGCTAGTCACCAAAATCTTTTTCTCCAAGCAACTTACATCCATCAAAATTGAATTCAGTGGCAGGTTATCTGAGTAGATCCAGGGCAGACTCTCATGAATGGTTGCAAAACAGAGGTCTTCCTTTAAAATTTCCATCAGTGAGCAACTCCCCTTATAAACCTATTTGGCTCCAACTGGAACAGGCAGCTTACAATGTTCTGCACCAGAGTTTCATCCAGGGAAGCATGGAGAGTGGGTACCTTATTAATATCAAGGAAAAGGAAGTTCCTATATGTCCTCTATATTTCCTGTTATTTCAAAGGTCCTTCTGAAGATTCAGAAAGACAATCCAAAATGTTTGCTGGTGACTTCCTTTTGGCCCAGACATTAATTCTCCTTTCTTTTTCACCTTGCCATGGGCAATTACCACAAATTACCCTACAGGATGAACTTGCTCATACAGAGAAAGGTCTCTCTCATTCATCCAGATTAATAAACCATAAATTTGACAGCTTGGATGATAAGCTTCTAATCCCATTCGGGCAGCTTTTGTCTGAGGAAGTCCTATGGGTAATAAAGAGGACACTACAACAAGGAAATATTATACCTCCAAATGGAAAAGATTGTATATCTGCCACAGAAGAAATCTGAACACTTATCAGCAGGGTGCCCCCTTCATTCTCAAATATTTTTAGGAGCTGCCCAACTCAGGATTGGCATAGTCGTCTACCAAGGGGCATAAAATCAGCCATTTCTGCTTGCTTGTTTGCCTTTGGACCAACTTCTTGGTTCACATTATGAAGTCAAACTGTTCTTAAAAGGCTTCCTTCATATCAGGCAACTCCATTCCCCTCCTTAAGACAAGAATTATGCTCTGAAAAAACTAAGCCTTTGTCCTTTGAAACAACTGCTTCTACATCTTTAAAGTAAAGAAACAGAAAAACTGTCCTGTTGGTAGTGTTGACACATTTTAAAAAGGCATCAGAGTTACAGTTCCTTTGGTTTTACAAAAGGACAGGGATACTCTTAGAACTAATCTGTTTTATGCCTAAAGTAGTCACCAAGTATATATGAATTAGTCAATTCATCTCCATACCTTTTTCTCCAAACTATCAAAAAAGGGGTACAAGAATAATGCACTTATTGGATGATCACAGGCAACTGTTTTATTTGACAAAGCAAAGTCATTTTGGAAATCTGATTGTTTTGTTTCTTTTGATGGGGAAAAAGTAGGCATTCCAACTTCTGAATAGATGATCTCTAGGTGAATTTTTCATTTCCTTTTGTTACCCGTTCCATGGAAAATCTCTCCAAGGTCTAGTCAAAGCTCATTCTTCTAGAACTGTTCCTTTTCTGGAGCCATTTTCAATGGTTGAGATGCAGAGTCCATTCTAGAACCAGCTACTTGGTCATTACAAAATCAGGGCCTTTACAAGAGCTAGAGCTGGTTTTGCCAGATCCATACTTCAAGGAATTCCTGGCACTGTTATATGCCTCAAACCTCCACCCAGCAGTATAAAAGCTTTGGGAATCTTCCCACTTCTCAGGAATGGTGCAACAGTGATCTAATGAAGAACATAGTACAATTGTATAAGAACTTACCATAACATCACATGTTTGAATAGTTTAATGTTGCAATATATGCACTCTCTCTTCTTCTCCAAAGCTTTTTTCTTTTTGTAATTTCCTTCTCAAAGTGGGCCTTTGTCTTCCCTTTCCCACTCTTTGCTTGTCTATATCCAAGTCTTTTTTTCTAGGAGCCTTAGCCACAGTAACACATTTCTTGTTGGGTATGAAAGCTCTGAAATTTGTCACACTCATACAATCCTTATATATCAATACATAGTCTCATGCATGTCACATGTTAGACATACGTCACAAGAGGAGGGCAGCAAGGCTTTTGTAAACTGGTCTGATGTACAGTATCCTGGGCAGGATACATCCCACTTGTCAGTGATACTGCAGCAGTGGTTTATTAGAACATAAATTCAGTTCTTACACAACTGTACTGTATGAAGAGGTCACTAACCAGTTAACATAACCATCCACCTACATCTACCTCTTGGAGGTTTACAGGCTTAACTTTACATTTTTGACCAATTTGCACTGCATACCGGTGACCTGGAGTAGAAGACCCAGGCACAGGGTTGCCAACTGTCTGGAATTTTTCTGGACCATTCAGAATTAAGGGACACTGTCAGTGACATTGAAGAACACAAGAATATGTTTGATTGAGCACAGTAATATTTTACGACAATCCCCTCGAGGGGAGGTTAATGCTCACTTCTGTTCAACTATTTTAGGTAAAGGTGAGGGAAATAGTAGCCTCAAAAAGTTGGAGATATTGAACTGCTTAATGCATGATGACAACAGACCTACAGTTAATGAAGACAGACCTGCTTATGCTTATCCACATTTAGCCGTATGTGCTCTATACTGCAGTTGCAGTATTCCTCCCTGAGCAGAATCTGTGATGCTGGGGATCGAGCAAGACAAATATTTGTAAGTAATCCCAAGGTTATAGGTAGTCCAGGTTTTCATAGATTTTATGTAAACAGGATTGACTTCAGAGAAGATGTTATTTTCTTTTGCTTGTATGGGGTGGTAATGGCTGTTGGAAGGAAAGACGTGTTGGTAGGAGAAATGATACAGCTGTGTAGCAGGACTATATTAAGTATTCTCTGTAGAGCTGAATAAATCATACTTGCAGTTTGCTTGTCTTAGAGAACCATCTAATTGGGTTTTATCTACTTCTTTAATGTTTGGACTTGATACACTACAAGTTGGGGGGGCTGGAAGTGAAAACGGGTGGACAATCTATGAGATGCTGTAGATAGCTTTGCATGAGTCTGAGTTAGATAAAAAGAGATTTTTCACTAAGTCCTGTAAGAATAAGTGTCCATTTTTTGTTTGGATGCAATAGGATGAATTTGTATTTTTGTTTGCTTGTTTTACTGCTCAATTGGTTATGTACATGGTTCCAGAAAACTTTGGTTTGCCTAGGGAGGAGAATTATTCTTATCTAGAGTAGTTTGATTTTTGATGAAAGATGATTTACTTTGCAAATTTTTAAAGGTTAATAAATCCTTAAGTGATCTTTGTTTGAGGTGGGTCTCAAGAGTAACAAGCCTAGTATTTTTATTTGAGGATGCATTTTTATTTTAGCATAAACAGTTTGGCTATGGATTTATGTTAGCTTGTTATTAGGAATAAACAGAACGAAAAGGAGTACCAAGCAGCAAACTGATGACACCGGTCTAAAAACGTACTTTTTAATGTAAAACAAGTTTATTTAAAACCAGACACATTTTCGTCCTCCTAAATGGAAAGACTTCTTCAGAAAAACAAATGGGAAAGCCGTATCAGACTTTTTAAAAGTTCAGCTCCAAAAACGCTCAAAATTTTGAGCCAATCAACTAATCTTACTACGAAGTAAGGCTCAAAGTTTAAAGAGCCATCTAGAAACAGATCGTCCTTAAAATAACCACGTGAATATGCTCATAATCAATAAAAATGCGCATAAATGAGTAAATACATGGTACAATTCAGAACAAGTAGAACAAGTGAAAAACATGCTAAAGTGACCACATGAATATGCACATAGTAAATAGAGATAAATAAGTGGCGCAACTCGAAACAAATAAACATCAGTCCAAACATCAGGTGCGCACACAAATATTGACAGCTACTACAACAATACTTACTTTAACTAGTATGGCAATAATAGACCAATATTAACTAGTAAGTGTAAAAACTTTTATAAAGCCACCAAAAAGTAAAAAACTATTAATCAGTTAAATCATATTAAATAAAGTCATGTTAACACTAAATAGTAATGAATTTTTAAATGTAATGAATTTTTAAAATATAGTAAATTTTAAAATTTTAACCCTTATTATCTCAAACAACTCTTTGACGCATGATAGTAGAGGGGGGGGGGCTACTTCTATATTATTAGAATGTCGTGAACTTGAATGGCAACTGTTATTAAATGCCTTTTGTTACCCTGGTCTTAACATCAACTGTAATATTATTTGTCTTTTGAAATTAAAGAGTTGTTTGAGATAATAAGGGTTAAAATTTAAAAATTTTAAAATTTACTATATTTTAAAAATTCATTACATTTAAAAATTCATTACTATTTAGTGTTAACATAACTTTATTTAATATGATTTAACTGATTAATAGTTTTTTTTTACTTTTTGGTGGCTTTATAAAAGTTTTTACACTTATTAGTTAATATTGGTCTATTATTGCCATACTAGTTAATGTAAGTATTGTTGAAGTAGCTGTCAATATTTGTGTGCGCACCTGATGTTTGGACTGATGTTTATTTGTTTCGAGTTGCGCCACTTATTTATCTCTATTTACTATGTGCATATTCATGTGGTCACTTTAGCATGTTTTTCACTTGTTCTACTTGTTCTGAATTGTACCATGTATTTACTCATTTATGCGCATTTTTATTTATTATGAGCATATTCACGTATTATTTTAAGGATGATCTGTTTGTAGATGGCTCTTTAAACTTTGAGCCTTACTTCATAGTAAGATTAGCTGATTGGCTCAAAGTTTTGAGCGTTTTTGGAGCTGAACTTTTAAAAAGTCTGATACGGCTTTCCCATTTGTTATTCTGAAGAAGTCTTTCCATTTAGGAGGACGAAAATGTGTCTAGTTTTAAATAAACTTGTTTTACGTTAAAAAGTACGTTTTTAGACTGATGTCGTCAGTTTCGCTGCTTGGTACTCCTTTTCGTTCTGTTTGTTTGGGGAGTTTTTTTCTTGTTACTTATTTTCTTTGTTATTAGGAATAACTAGGTGTTTTGAATGTTATAAAGACTGTATGTATGTATGTTTATTTCTGGCTTCTTCTAATTGCTGGATATGTAAGAATAAGTTTTAGTTAAATGTTCTATTTTTTTTTCATTTGGTAATGTTTTGCATGGAAATAACTTTAAACATGACAAATTGGGAGATTCTGTGAAGCTTTTAGTGGACAAAAGAAAAAAGGTTATATGACAGTGAACATTAATCCCAGGTGAAAGAATGGATACATTTTTCACTAGGTTTGCTATGTTTGCAATTATCAGATCTAGCAAATAGTGTTTTCCGGACTTAAGATCTGGTATTGTTTGTTCTTGTACTAGTTGAGTTAGTTCACTGTGTGTAAAATGTCCTGAAATAAATGTTTGTGTTTTCCAAGTATATTTAAGTTAGCATTGCCAAAGATAATAATGTTTTGAAGGGATAGTCTGTAAGCACTGTCTGGTCAGGGGATTAAAGCTTCTATGAGCTGCTTTCTGTAGTACATGGTATAGGATTGGATTCCTTCCACGTCCATCTGTCTGCTGTGTGATGCTGTGCAAGTCATTTAACCAGGAAATGCTCCTAAGTTACCCCTGAACAAAGGACAGTTGTGTCCAATGGGCTTACTTGTTAAAAAATTTTATGAGATCTGACATTTGAAGGAGGAGGAAGATATCCTATAGCTATGTGAGCAAAGTTGTAGGCATTAAAAAGGATGTTTCCTGTGAGCCATCTGGAATCTGTTGAGTTGCGTTTTGTATAACAGCAATACAAACTGGCATTAAGATCTTGTATAAGAGCATTGCTACATTTTGTAGGTCTGCAGTTATAGACCTATTTGTAATCTAGAAGGAAAGGTTGTAGACTGGGGATGCCACCTTTCAATGCAAGATTCAGTGAAGCCAACAATATGGGGAGACTGAGTGGCTCGAAAAGAGTCTATCATTTTCAATTTTGTTTTTGATGTTGTTTGTGGGTGATCAGCATGTAAGGTCCTCAGTTTTACTATCTGTTGCTGAAAATTAGAAGCAAGTGGACGATAGGTATAATCTGGAAAATAGTTTTTAGGGGCTTTATTATGAGAGGACACTTTTTTCCCATTTGGGTTTGACAGTAACCTTGTTTTTAGCATAGGTAAGGTGGTTTTGAGGATTATATAATAGTCTTGAAATACAAGCGATCCTTATTAAATGCTGAATGTTATACAGGAGGGTACTTCTGTAAAAAGTTGCACATCTTATTGTTGGGTGTGATACACTCATAGCAGACCGACTGTATACTGAAAGGCATGACAGTATGGTAAGACTGTTGCACTGAGGTTTGTGCAAGCACTACAAAATAGAAGTAGCTGAGAAGCATTGGAAACATGAACTACAAAGCATTATAGATAGTGATGAAGTTTATATCACATGGGATCACCCACTACCAACATTTCAAAAAATAAGTACGAGAAAACCAAAGAGATAGAGTAAATCATGAAAAAAAAACAAAGTAGCATTTATCACTGAAATAGCTACAGCCAGTGATTACAGTGTCTTAGGCACAGAGAGACAAAATGTCATAAAATACCAGGATTTGAAAGCAGAAATGAGAGCAATGTGGAAGAAAGATACCCAGACAATTCCAACAGTAGTAGGAGCAACAAATCTAATAAAGAATTTGCATTTGTACTGAGCTATGCTGCCAATACATGCAACCCCATATGAATTACAGACAGAGGAAATACTAGGCACATTGCAGGTGCTGAGATGAACACTCGTGGTTAACATCAAAGACTGAAACAATTTCAAACTGTAGGTTTTATCTACAGATACAGCCCACTGAAAAACAAACGTATCTAGTTTGCAGGAAGTCATGGAGCACTGACTGAAATGTTTTCTGGGAGTTACCATTTATTTTTCCCTCACTAACAAAATAAGTAATTGCTATAGCAGTTATATGGAACTATCTTTTCTTTGCGTCTATATTACCTGATCGAACGTTTAGGTTAGCAAATACCTAAACATCGATCTGGTAATATCGAAAAATTAAAACAGTGAACGGCCGATTTAATGTAGAGAATGAATTCCATTGGCCGCAAAAAAAAAAAAAAAAAATGAAACCAAAATGAAGTGGGAACTTAGCCCACCACACCCCCCCAATGTGGGTGGCTGTGCCCCCCACACCCCCCTAACTAAATATACCAACTCTGAGATCGCGCTACAGTGGGGAAAGGGGCCAAATCCACATAACAGCCAAGGGAATTCTTTCCCTATGTTAAAATGGCCATTCGTGCTTTTTTGTTTTCGCTATTACCAGATCGACATTTAAGTATTTGCTAACCTAAATGTTCGATCAGGTAATAGGAACCCTTTTCTTCTCTCCCTCACTAACTTAAGCTCTGAGAAAAATGTGTTTAACTAGTAGAGAGCATACATAAATGAATTAATCTAAAGTAAATAAAGGCAATGCAGTCACATGGATGTGCATCCACTGTGGGGGGGATATCATTACCTGGAAACCATGGGGTGGGGTCCCCTTTGGGAAGTAGTCCCTTAAAGCAGCAGTGCAGGTATGGTTTCTCTGTATGGCATCTCTCAGCACTTGGAACCGTGAAAACCTGCTCCTTTGAGATTCAGCAGCACAAATGCTAACTCTTAACTCTTAATGCTAAGAGTATAATACAACCAGTAATCCCAGCTGTAGTGAAGGGAATAGAATGCTACTTTCAAATTAATAAATATTAAATAATGCACTACTTTTTTGATGTTCTGGATGGCAAGTTCTCATATCCTTATGTGAATTTTTATATTTTAAAAGCTCTAAATGCTCCTATTCTGTTGAAGTTGCACATTTGATCACATGGAGATAACCAGAAGTCCAGCAGGCAAACATTAAGTAGTGATTGTTTTAATAACTTACACAAAATATCATTTCAAAGAGACATTTATTAATTAAAACCAAAGCACTTTTGTGTAATTTCTGTAACAGCCTGGCTATGCTTTTGTTATTCAGAAAACTGATATTATCATCCAGATATTGTTTTTTTTTTTTGTTTCCCACAGATATGAATTTGATTTTTTTTTTCTCTGATAGTTTGAACTGTTACAGATAATTATATAGGTGTATTCTAACATTAAAGCTGATAAGTAGCATTCCAAATGCTGAAATGTTATTTAATGAAAACTTTTACATTATGCAAAGTTCATTATATCTTTTGTGCCTTCTTAAGCTCTCTTTTTAACTGGAAATAATGTATCACTTTGGGAGTGTAATAGATGTGTACTTCCAAATGGAGGTAGCAGTTTACTTATTGATGAGTATGGAACTTTAGAAATATGTCGCTGTTATCTTTTGAGATTTAAGAAATATGTGTAGGCCGATATTTCTTAGAACATGAAGTCTTCCCATACTTTATTTAACATTTGTTAACCAGGAAAGTCCAACTTGGAAGATAGCCAATTTTCAGCAGAGGCCCGGGAAGAAATGCTCCAGACGCCTGTCTTTGTGACATGGGAAGAAACCGAAGGAAACCCACATGAACACAAGGAAGACATGCAGACTCTGCACAGAAGGCACCCCAGCCCAGAATCGAACTGGAAAACCTCTTGCTGTGAGGTGATAATGCTACCGCTGCACCACTGCACTGTCTGATATCCAAGTTAACTATAACTTTTAAGAAAAGAGTTGTAGATATTTTTGCTATGTGCTTTTGATACATCAGATTTGGTTTGAAAATGTTTTCAGCCATTCTCTACAGGTACATCATGCCTCATAATAACAATGTTCTGTAGTTGCCAACAGAAGAGTTAAAGCTGTTAGGTTATCCCCAGCTCTGTTTCTTAATGAAGAATGTTAAGATATTTTAAAAGATGTATTTAAAAATTAAATGTCTTTAATATCACTAAATTCCTTTGTTTGATGTCACTAAACTCCTTTGAAAACTGATGCAACAGTTTAATGCCAATAAATGCATACTGAATTATTCCGATGTGTCATTTATAACATAGCTAACATATAACATGTAATATAGTTAACATATAAAATATAACATTGCTAGTTAATTTATTTCTCAAAATGTTCTTATGGAAAAGAATAGATGGCATTCTCAAATCTTCAGGTTGTTGTTGTTGGTCTTTCGGCTTTTCCTGTTTAGGGGTTGCCACAGCGGAACTCTGGTCTGCTAGTGATTGGCAGTTGGTTTTTATGGTGTCAAGTTGCCAGCCCGATGCCCAACCTTCAACGAAGGCATGCCCATTTATCGCATGTCTTTCGAACGCCCACTCGACCGCGGGGAGGACATGCAGCCTCCACACAGAATGCACTCCCAACCCAAGCCAAAAATCGAACGGGAGAACATCTTGCTGTGAGGCAACAACACTACTGCTGCACCACTGTGGAAGTCATTCTCAAATCTTCAGGTACACTGTTTCAATTTCAACATTATTAATGTGTTTATATAATAATCATTGACGCAGTTAGAGAAGGAAAAATAAAGAATTAAAACAACATAGGTTTAAACAAACATTTTAAAAATTCAAACATCCATAACAAAAATAACAATGTTGCATGAAATGGAAGGATGCAGTAATAAGAAAAGACTGAAGACATATTAGGAGCCAAAATGTGAGAAGTGGGACCAATTAAAGAAAATAAAAAAAAACTATGCCACAGCTGCCAGATTTTAAAGTGCTACCCATAAGACTGAGCAGCAGATGAAGCAATAAAAAAGGCAAAAATCAGTGTATTATGTCAATTGAAATTACTAATAATCCAACTAGAGTCTGTCTTGATGATAAGGTTAGAAAACCATCATAACAAATGGAGATTCCATAGTGTGCCTGAGAAAATGTCAGAGCAGTAGAAAAGACGAAGGACAAAAAGAAAGGTATTAAATTGAAGCATGGCAGAGCAAGTCACCATATAACAGCTGTGATCAAGAGACAGACCTTTCTAAACCTAATGTCAAATAGTCAACTGTCAAATGATATATGCCAGATGGCAAGGTAACAACTGAAATAAGAAGTACAAAAGTACAATTGTTATTGAAAAGACTCTCACATTCTCATCCAATACTTTGTCTACAAATACTTTTCAAACCATAAAAATGGCCAGACAAAAGGATTCAAAAAATTTGCTAGCCTATGGCACTCATTATCCAAAGACAGGTCATCACAGGCATCATCACAGATGGCAGCCATCAAACTGATACTCAAGCAGATTAGACCTTGCATTGAGGAAAATGACATCAGTAACTTTTCTAATACATAAAAGAAAGAAATCCCTTCTAGAATGAATCCAGTCAGATAAATGCAAACATAGATGACTGTTAGTACCATGAATGACAGATAGACACAGACTGATGATGATGGTCTGACTGAACATATTTGTTTCCTGACCCTTAGCAGATTTCTATGGAGCATCACTAGAGGGGGTGTGAAGATCAGCCTGACAGTCCGAGGGCTCCAAGACTGGCACAGTAGGTATGTCAGTCCTAGACTGGGGGAAAACATACATGGAGAAGTCCCTTTAGCACTCTGTTTAACATATATGCTTTTCTGCTTTGGCTGAAGGAAACATCAGATGAAGGGGAGTCAGTAGTCATGGACATCCAGGCCAAGACACTGAGTCATTGGTTCTCTGGAAAAAGCTGAGGCTACTCAGCCTACTGCATATGTTTCTGGGGGAGTAAATAGCAAGCAAATGTAAAACAAGTAGACGTTGTGAGATTCACCAAGACAGAAGACACAGGTGGGAGTCCTTATACATGATATGTCTTCCAAATGTACATTTCCCATTTCTAAAAAATATTAGAAAAACACCAGTAACAAAAGAGAAAGGCTAATGCAGGTGAATCCAGCCAAACAAACATGAATATCAAGAGAATAGCTCAGGAACCATGAGAAACCCTTTAAAGTGCTCTCATTGGTTCTTGAGCCATTCTGTTTCTGTTACAGAAACAACAACAACCTTTTTATTATATGTATTTTTTTTCTCTCATGCATGTACACTTACCTATATTTTGTATTCCTTCTAATATCACGTAACTGTATTTTTAGGTATAAATCAAAACTAGTATTAAATGTACAGCGTTTCCCCCTGAACCTCCAGTGAAAAAGAGTTTTATCCCATTTGGACTTTCCTGGTAAACAAAGATAAGTATTTATTTTGTTTTATTTATTTATCTGTCCTCAAAAGCACAACACAACACAAGCCAAGTGCTGACACTGAATATGTAGTAGTAAAGAAATGCCTGAGGGAACTCTACAATAGCAAGAAAGCTCTGAAATTTGGTACCCATATGTCCTATTTATGCAAGCATGCTCTCATTCTCCAACAGACAGATTTGCACAAGGAAGATGCCCAAAAGCATTTGTGTAATGAACAAGTGCCTGTTATCCTTGGCAAGATATGTCCCATATAGATTTACGCTACTGCAGCAGTGGTCTACTTGAACATCAACTGTTATGGTTTGTTTACACAACTGTGCTTTATAATCTACTACATGTACCAAATTGCTAGAATCTTCATTTTCCACCTGGGGGTAACATTGGTAGGTGACGATGTGACTTCATCAAGACAAGACAACTTAAGAAATGTATACAGACGTATTACTGGCAAAACACCGTGTCTTATTTTACTGTTATTGTAATTTCTTGTTTAGCTGTCCTGTATTTGTAAACATTTCTTTCTTTCTTGCTTTCTTTCTTTCTTTATTTCCTAGATGTCACAGAAATACAGAAAAGTGATGTGGGACGAGGTAAGCAATAAGAGAATACAAGATACACCATTATTAAATTCTTGTGGGGAAGAAATGCTTGTTTGTAAATGTTAAGGAATTTGTTTCTTTCATACTATGGGAAGTATTAGATTGACTCGAAAACAAAGCTCCATTTTACAGTTTCTTTTTGCTGACAGTCGAGGAGGATTCACGTCTATTATAGTTGTGGAGCTGTGAGCAACAGTTTGTGTCAATGTGCATTGCACTATAAGCAGAATCAGTTTCTTTTCTTCTTTGTGCTCTCTTGATACATTTTATAACATGACACCAGTTTATCACACAGCAAATTCATGTCCTTGTTGGGATTTTATATGACGTGTCATGAAATGAAGGTAGCTACTTTGCTATTCAATGCATACATCCAGATTAGGAGTACCGTGGAATATTCAGGATTGGGGCCTTAAACATTTATATGACTGTCAGTATGGTGTATGTGATAGCAGTACAATATTATTGGTGTCTAAATCATGTTAAGTTTCAATTGTCCCATTTCCATTGTAAAATTACCACTATGAAAACCAGAAGACTGACACATAATAAATCATATAGGAAAGTGAATATAATTGTAAGACAAATATTTATATTAATCACAAGCACCTAGAGTGTCATGTTCAAGCTGAGTACAGAGGCTTGCCTAGTGACCACTCTGTCTATACTTCCCAGTTTTATCAACGACATCAAGTCCTTCCACTTTAACATGAGCTGGTGGTGGCATAAACACTCATTGTTTTCAAGGGGAGAAGGTTGAATAATGCCTAGAAATATTTAATAAATCATATTCACGTATACAAATCTGTGCAATTAATTCAGGCATGTAGTTAATTTGCTAGAATTTAGGCATCAGAATTCAGTTTGCTTAAGCATGTACTTTTCTAAATGCTTAGTAAAATCATGCTAGCTCTGTCATATAGCAGCGTAAAGCCATGACTATGGTCCAGGTGAATTGAGACTGATTACCAGCTCAGCCAACTGATGCAGCTAGCGAGGAGGATAGTAATGTCTGTCCTGTTGGTGGATGGGAGGGTTGAGCTTGCTGATACTGCATAAATTCCTTGAGGAAAGGACTGTGATGCAGATACATGGCTGGGGGGGAGGGGGGGTATTAGGCTGATAAAGTACCAAAAGACTGCAGCCTTCAAAGTGAGTGTGGGATCACATGGGTGAGGATCTCTTGTGGTGCTCTGGGACATACATGTGTTTGCCCAGAACTGGAGTTACTTCAGTATAAATGTCTTTGCAGCCAAGATGCCACTGAAGGCACAAAATTACCCTCATGGCAGCCTGAATGACAGCCACCTCTGGGCAGCTCTCATCCTGATACCGGGAGGAAATCTTTACGTAAGGGAATCAATGGACCATATTTGATTGGTGGAAGACTTAATGTTCAGTAGGCATAGAAGAAAATACAATTAGAAAAAAAATGTTTCGTAAAATCATTATTTAACCAACAATAATGAAATATTTATTTAAACAACAAGGCTGTGAATACCTGAAAATTTTTGTGATGCTGTTTTGTATTAAAAATAATTTTATTCAGTTTTGGTTTATTATGTAATGGAATGCAGAAAATAAAGCACAGATAGCTTTTCCTACCTCTTCTTTGTTTAGATAAGCTTTATAGTGGTCAGATCGTATTAATTAAACAAATCTCTGTTGTTCAACATTGTGTGTTCAGATAAAATGATGTTTTGTGACATGTTTAGTACTGAAGAAAAGCAACATTTTAAAACAGATTTACTTATTTAAGTGAGTATTTATCTTCCACTCTCTCTGAGTACCCAAACCTGTTTCAGCATTTAATAGTCTTAGCTTACCAGCTAGGCACTGGAGCTATATGTTACTTTTCTTCTAAACTTCTAAGGATTATAGGTGTTAATCAAATGCTAGAATTCCAACAGTCCTAAACCAATCAGTGTTGAGTGTATTAAGTACAGGGCCATGTCTAGATCATCTGGTACCCTGGGGAGCTGCCCCACACCTCTCAACTAAAAGATTAGGATACAAATCTCAATAACTAATACACTATACTAGTAAATTCATTCATTTAAGAAGCAGTGATATTACCCACACCATCTCCAATTAAAGTTGGGATTGGCATAATGGTTAAGGTGTTTACCTTAGAGACACAAAAGTACAGGGTTTGATTTTTACCTTCAAAAAGGAAATTAGCTAGGCTTAAAATGGCCCAGAGGGGCAGTTAGCCTAGTACTTACCTATGAATCTATGAACCTATTACTAAACTTGCACCCCATTGGATTGTGCCCTCTCTAGCCTTTGCTTAGGATAGTAACCCCTTTATCCTCCCCTTGTTATGGCTTTCAGAGTATATTTCATGCTAACAAAATTAATCAAAACTGCTGCACCTGAAAAAGCAGATTCAGAATCATATTCTGCTATATTCTTTTCCATTATGTGAGAAAATAAAATAAAAAATAAAACAAAGTAGCAAACCAAGTAACTGACCTCATTCTGGCTTTCCATTCATAATGCAGCATTACACGTTATAAATGTGCATCATGCATGCTATAGGCAAAATACGGAGGTGTATTCTTAAAGGGTTAGATTCCTGAATCAAAGAAGAAATGCTTCAACTATGTGTGGCCCTAAGTAGGTCTCACCTCGAGTTGCAGCTCTGGAGCACATACAAGGAAAAGGCAATCAGGCTGCTGGAAGGAATCTAGAGAAAAGTCATCAGAAAGATCCATGGAATGGAGAAAAAAGCTTTGACAAAACAGAAGGGAAGCTAGATCTGTTGTCATTTGACACATGAGATCAAAAGAGACAGGGGTGACATAATATTAGTGTAGAGGTTCATGTCAAGCAGATATAAAGGGGGTCATCCTGATAAGGAAGGGCAAAGGGTGAAGGAGGAATAATAACAGCCAGTTGTAGACAATAACTATTCCCTCCTTCATCTCCAAAATATTTCTTCACAGAAAGAAAAGGTAGAATGTGAAATGCATTTAAAGGTTAGACTGACTGCATAGGCATATTCTGTTCTTCTGTTCTTCTATCTTCAGATAAATAGTATGCAAATTGAGAATTCTGTCTGTAGGCACTGGAAAGAAGTTCTACATATGGCAGCAGCTGTTTATGGCGTCTCTACAGGAGATGATGTGACTCAACAGTATTGAAGAGATGGGAGGCTGTCTTCATCTCCTAACTCTCTTAAGTGTGTTGCAATAGAAAAATGTTATCTGAGGATTATCATAGGTAGTACTTATTCTGCTTAGAACCACAACATACACTTAATTCTCGTTTTATTTGTATTATGTTAACAAGGCTAGCCGATGAAAACAGTGGCTTAGCTGTATGGGTTTTATTCTGTGAACAGCTGGCCAGTTTCCAAAGCTTCACAACACCTTCAATGTGTTTAAACTTGAGCAAAGCTGAAGAAAGAGAGTGATTTGAGGACCGAGCCCTTCAGAGTTTCCATCCTGCCAAAGAATACTCCTTTTCTGGACTTTTGAAGATCAATGGTCTATTGCTTGGCAGATAAGTTCCCTTGGCGGGACTTCCAGTTTTTAGATTTATGACAGAACCTAAACTTTTTTTCTATGAAATATATATTTTAAAGCTAGGAATAAAGTGTTCTTTTAACTTTTATTCAGGAGAATTACATTTGTGGAACAAAAATTGAAACTATTTTTTCTTTGGTTGAAAAAAAGGCCTTTCATAATACTTGTTTTGCTGGTTGTTGCTGCTGCCAGACTTCCATTGGAATCAGACAACTTCTTCAGCTTTACCATGGAACAACCTACCAGTTAATCAGTTCCTTCATCTTCCAGCCACAAAAAGAAAACAAATTAACAAGCAGTGTTTGCCACAACAGCAGGCTACTAAAGTGTTTCATCCACAGATGGCTGCCTCTGCTGTGGCCATTTCTGGTTCCTCAGACCATTCTTGTTCTTTGGCTCTATGTAGTGTAGTTCCTATAGCCATCATGGACCAAAGATTAGGTACAACACCTGTGGCTGTTGGAAGGCAAAGGTCAACCACTCTTGTTGGTGTTGGAAGAAAGAGTTGGGACTTCTTTACCGAGCCAGAATAAGGTGCCTGCCCCTAAGGAGGTCTTTCCTATCAAACGAAGGTCTGCTTCTTCAGAATTGCCTATCAGAAAGAAGCAAAAAGTTAAATATATTCCTTCTGTCTCATGAAAAGTGAAAAAAACAAACACTGGAAGACTCACCACAGCACAAAATCCTGTAACAATCCTGTAAGGATACGAAAGTCCAACTTGTAAAATTCAGAGTCTTTTATTGAAAGTACAGCACACAAGGAGAAAAGCGCTTTCGCGTGTAGTAACACACGCTTCTTCAGATCTATTTTAACAATGAAACAGTGAGTTTAAATACCCTAAGAAAGCTCAATCAGTATTTTAATGCAAATTAATTAAGCAAATGAATTAAGCAATTAAGCAATTAAATGCTGAACAAGAGCTCTAACTTTAAAGACACCATACATATTTTGATGTTATTAATGAAATCCTAAATATCGATAGCACAACCACAAAACCTGTAAATAAATATACATATGCTGTACCAACCTACAACATATATAACCTACAGGCAACAGACATAACATATATATTTTTAAAAGGATGAATGATAAAATGCATAATTTATATAAAACCATGATAAAATCAACAAATACTAAATACAAAACTATCATACACATGATGAAATGTATAGGCATAAAAATCATGGCTACAAAAACAAATAAGAACCTTCTAATCCACTAAAGGTGAACAGTGAATGGAGTAGGTGCTACCTGCTCTTAAGCACTGATCTAAGGGTTACATATTGATTAATGCCCGGTGGTAAATGGGCCCTTAACTTAAAAATCCACTGTAGTTCAATGCTCACCAATAAATTCATATGGTCACCCCCTCTATTGCTGTGTTTAACTATTTGTAGGACTCTAAAGGTAAACATGTGTGTAGTATATTCCATGACATGTTTCGCTAACGCATTCTGTTCTTTATGTTGTCTAATGTCATAGACATGGTTGTAAATTCTTTGTTTCAATTTTCTCTTGGTGAGTCCTACATAGAACGCCGGGCATGTATTGCAATTTGCCAAGTATATGACGCTCTCAGTATCACAGCAAGCATAAAATCTAGGAATGAACGTAAAGTTCAAATGGGGGTGCACAAAGACCTGATCTGTAGTTACATACCTACACATATTACATTTCCCACATGTGTAGGTGCCAGCCTTACCTACATTTTTCATTAATGTTTCTACATTAATATCTATTCTTGGATTATTACATAACAATCTTTTAAGATTTTTGTGATTCCTATATGCAAAGTTAGGTTGATCACCTACTAACCTCCTGATTTGGTCATCTACAGTCAGCAATTTCCAATTGCTGCATATAATGTTTTTCAGTGACTTATTGTCATTGGTATATGTAATGGTGATCCTAATAACATCTGTGTTATCTTTCAAGTTCATCTTTGATGCTTGACTGAAAACTTTATTAGGCATAACAGGTCTTGCCTCATTCAAAACTTCAGACCTAATTCTCTTTACCATGTTGGAATCATATCCTCTTTGTACAAATAAATCTTGCATTAAATTAGCTTCCAGGTACCTTGATGTTTCATTCTTACACAACCTAACTATCCTAGTAAATTGACTCCTGACTATACCAGGGAACGTATGTCTGGGGTGCATGCTGTTAAAGGATAGAAGCGTGTTTTTCCAACATGCTTTCCTGTATAAAGTTGAAACCAGCCTACCTTCCTGTATGGACAAAGTTACGTCCAAAAAATTAATTTCAGTGGGGGATATTTCTGAGGTGAATCTGAGAAAATCACTGGTGCTTTCTAAATAAACAAGAAATGTTTCAAATTCATGTCTTGATCCATCCCATACTAACAGTATGTCATCTACAAACCTCCTGTAGATGACAACCTTTTGGAACAACTCATGACTGAACAGAGATTGTTTCTCCCAGTGATACATCACCAGGTTGGCATACGTGTTGGCACACGAGGTGCCCATTGCCACTCCCCATTTTTGATGGTAAATGTTATTTCCAAATGAAAAAACGTTGTATGATAGGACTAGTTCTAACAACTGACATATCAAAATATGTCTATCATTACTAAAAGCAGTATTGGTAATCAGAAGTTCTCTGATAGCTTGTGTTCCTGCGTCATTAGGAATACAAGTAAAAAGATTTTTCACATCAAGCGTAATCAAAAGATGCTTGCCTGTCACAAGGGCTGTGTCCATGCTTTCTATAGCCTCTAAAAGCTGGTATGTGTCCTTCAAAATAGTTGGTATTTGATTTACCAAAGGTCGAAGGGTCTTCTCTAAATAAAAGGAGATGTTGTCTGTGGCCCAACCATCCCCAGAAACAATGGGTCGCAAAGGTGGAGGATATATATTTTTGTGCATCTTGGGGAGGCCCTTTATTATGGGTATTTGTACACTCTCTTTATGAAAAAAGTTGAATAAATCTATATCAAGTTGTCGACACATAAGCATGTCATATACGCAATCATCTATCGCTTTATGGAACTCATGCAAAATGTCAAGGGAAATCAGTCTGTATGTTTTATCATCAGAAAGCATATATAACATATAGGAAACATAATCTTCAGTATCTTAATCTTCCAGTTTTTAGATTTATGACAGAACCTAAACTTTTTTTCTATGAAATATATATTTTAAAGCTAGGAATAAAGTGTTCTTTTAACTTTTATTCAGGAGAATTACATTTGTGGAACAAAAATTGAAACTATTTTTTCTTTGGTTGAAAAAAAATGCCTTTCATAATACTTGTTTTGCTGGTTGTTGCTGCTGCCAGACTTCCATTGGAATCAGACAACTTCTTCAGCTTTACCATGGAACAACCTACCAGTTAATCAGTTCCTTCATCTTCCAGCCACAAAAAGAAAAAAATTAACAAGCAGTGTTTGCCACAACAGCAGGCTACTAAAGTGTTTCATCCACAGATGGCTGCCTCTGCTGTGGCCATTTCTGGTTCCTCAGACCATTCTTGTTCTTTGGCTCTATGTAGTGTAGTCCCTATAGCCATCATGGACCAAGGATTAGGAAGGCAAAGGTCAACCACTCTTGTTGGTGTTGGAAGAAGGAGTAGGGACTTCTTTACCGAGCCAGAATAAGGTGCCTGCCCCTAAGGAGGTCTTTCCTATCAAACGAAGGTCTGCTTCTTCAGAATTGCCTATCACAAAGAAGCAAAAAGTTAAATATATTCCTTCTGTCTCAGTTACTTTGGATATAACTGATTTATTGGGATTAACTAAGAGTTTAGTTCAGGTTCTCAAACTTTCCAGTTTGTCTGTTTCTGATAAAATAGAAAGGAATTCTTCATTTTTTTAGGAGGTTTGAGATTTTGAACGATAAAACGACCGTGAAAGGATTACTTCTGTTTTTTTACTGCAGGTTTCTGATTCTGATTTTGAGGAAAGTGTGGATTATGACAGTCCTTTCAAAGGATATTCATTTTGTGGAACAACTTCCAGAATGACTCAGTTGTTTCAGTGGTAACAAAATGGTATTCCTCTTTCTTTTAAGAGAAGTTTGATTTGCTTCAGTTGGGATTTCCTGGACCTATGATGCTTCTAACTTTTCTTCTAACAATGGAGGATGTATTTATTACAACCTGTAATTTACCTAACAGCCAGCTGCTTTCCCCACTGAAGTAGATAGATTGCATGAATTTTCACAATCTTACAAGTTTTTATATTGTAACCTCAGATCAGACCTAGTGGTGATTTCTGTTGTAAACCCAGCTGCTGCCAAACATCTAGTAAATGCTAGCCTTTCCCCTTCTGACAAAGATGGGAAAGCTTTTGATAGATTTGGGAAAAAAGTATATGCTTGTGTTGTCTGTTCACTCAGAAGGATGTGAAATTAATGTAGACTTTAATGAATCCCAGGAATGGTATCTTTTCCTTCATCTGAGGAAAAAACATCCTTTGTGTAACCTTATTGTTTTGTGTCTCATGTGACTACCCACTCTTTGAAACGTGCTTATAATTTGTCTGATATGACTTCCAGGGCTATTGCCACTGGTACTGTTATGAGTAGGTTTGCTTGGCTGCATACTGCAAACCTAGCTGCAAATGTTAAAACTAAAATGTTGAATTCTGCCTTAGACAGACAGGCAGTTTTTTATGCCATGTGCTCTAGAGTTCCTTAAAAGGTGTGATGAGAGTGGCAGGCTAATTCAGGGAATTTCACAGATTTTTCATGCTCCTTCTCCTCCACGTTTTTCAAGGGGTTTGATACTCAATACAACTTTTTTACAAAAAGCAAAATAAGCAGAAGCAGCAAGCTAAAGGTAAGAAAAAAATAAAAAGCGATGGCAGGGATGTGCCAAGAAGAATAATGGACAGTCCAACAAGTCTATTTTTTACTTTCTGATTTCTCACTTTGGCAACATATAGCTTCAGACAGATGGTTTCAGAAAGGGATCCATTAGGGACAGAGATGGCTGTGAGGATCTCTAACTTCCTCCCTTCCAAGGGATTCCAAACTTTTCATTTTCTTCCTCTCATTCATCCTCTGCTGATTCAGGGGGTTATAGAAGCACTCCCTCCTTCTCTGATAGAAGAACAGTTTATTCAACAATATTTTTGGTATCAAGGAAAGTAGCTTCATGGAGACCAGTTCAGGATCTTTCCTTTTTAAACCAGAATGCATTTTAATATAAAAGCCATTGAGAGGAACAGCAAAAATGGACTCTAGCCACAGCAAAACATTTCTCTAACACTTTGATTATGTTTATTCATGCTTTTGATTATAGTTTTTTTTTTTTTTTACCTAGGAATGTCTCATGATAATTCAGAAGGCAACCAGATAATCAGGGCTGAATTAATAAGAGAGTTGGTGAAACTGCAGCTCCATGCTTACGTTGAAATAGGTTCCAGTGTTTCTACTCTCAGTTTAGGCTGAAATCCTGTCTTATTGTCACAATCACTAAATAGGCTTTTTATTGTTTTCATCTTTATACCCATGTTCATTTTCACTCCCATTATACCCATAATGCAGCACTGCAGGTAACAGCAGGGACGGTGCTTATCTCCCCTCTAGACCAGCAGTAGGTACACTTTGTTAAAGTATGTGACATAGATCTTTGCTGATACTTACCAGTGTATCCAATGGGAAAAGAGAATGAAAGAAGGGCCATGCTGGTGCTGCTTTATCTTCTGATGAAAGAGAAAATGTATACATAGGCTATACTGTCTTCATTATTATGAACTTAGACAATGAACAGAAGTCCTGAGAAGCTGGTGGTTCTCTCTCTCATTTGGGATCAACGCATTATATCAACATTTTTGAAGAACAGTTGTACTTATTACTTACATTTACTTGCAGCTTTAGAAAACAATGAATATCCTGTGTATTTAATTGTTCACCTTGCCATGGGCAATTACCACAAGTTACTCTACAGGATGAACTTGTTCATACAGAGAAAGGTCTCTCTCATTCATCCAGATTTATAAACCATAAATTTGACAGCTTGGATGATAAGCTTCTAATCCCATTCAGGCAGCTTTTGTCTGAGGAAGTCCTATGGGTAATAAAGAAGACACTACAACAAGGACATATTATACCTCCAAATGGAAAAGATTGTATATCTGCCACAGAAGAAATCTGAACACTTATCAGTAGGGTGCCCCCTTCATTCTCAAATATTTTTAGGAGCTGCCCAACTCAGGATTGGCATACTCGTCTACCAAGGGGCATAAAATCAGCCATTGATGCTTGCTTGTTTGCCTTTGGCCCCACTTCTTGGTTCACATTATGAAGTCAAACTGTTCTTAAAAGGCTTCCTTCATATCAGGCAACTCCATTCCCCTCCTTAAGACAAGAATTATGCTCTGAAAAAACTAAGCCTTTTGTTCTTTGAAATAACTGCTTCTACATCTTTAAAGTAAAGAAACAGAAAATCTGTCCTGTTGGTAGTGTTGACACATTTTAAAAAGGCATCAGAGTTACAGTTCCTTTGGTTTTACAAAAGGACAGGGATACTCTTAGAACTAATCTGTTCTATGCCTAAAGTAGTCACCAAATATATGTGAATTAGCCAATTCATCTCCATACCTTTTTCTCCAAACTATCAAAAAAGGGGTACAAGAATAATGCACTTATTGGATGATCACAGACAACTGTTTTATTTGGCAAAGCAAAGTCATTTTGGAAATCTGATTGTTTTGTTTCTTTTGATGGGGAAAAAGTAGGCTTTCCAACTTCTGAATAGATGATCTCTAGGTGAATTTTTCATTTCCTTTTGTTACCCGTTCCATGGAAAATCTCTCCAAGGTCTAGTCAAAGCTCATTTTTCTAGAACTGTTCCTTTTCTGGAGCCATTTTCAATGGTTGAGATGCAGAGTCCATTCTAGAACCAGCTACTTGGTCATTACAAAATAAGGGCCTTTACAAGTGCTAGAGCGGGTTTTGCCAGATCCATACTTCCTGGCACTGTTATATGCCTCAAACCTCCACCCAGCAGTATAAAAGCTTTGGGAATCTTCCCACTTGTCAGGAATGGTGCAACAGTGATCTAATGAAGAACATAGTACAATTCATAGGTTCATAGGTTCATAGGTTAGTACTAAGCTAACTGCCCTTGCGAACCATTTTAAGCCTAGCCAATTATTCCTTGTGAGACTCAAACCCTGCACCTTGCGTTTGTAAGGCAAACACCTTAACCATTAGGCCACCCTCCCTCCTGTATAAGAACTTACCATAACATCACATGTTTGAATAGTTTAATGTTGCAATATATGCACTCTCTCTTCTTCTCCAAAGCTTTTTTCTTTTTGTAATTTCCTTCTCAAAGTGGACCTCTGTCTTCCCTTTCCCACTCTTTGCTTGTCTATATCCAAGTCTTTTTTTCCAGGAGCCTTAGCCATAGTAACACATTTCTTGTTGGGTATGAAAGCTCTGAAATTTGTCACACTCATACAATCCTTATATATCAATACATAGTCTCATGCAT
Organism: Protopterus annectens; assembly: GCF_019279795.1. Lineage (NCBI taxonomy): Eukaryota > Metazoa > Chordata > Ceratodontiformes > Protopteridae > Protopterus > Protopterus annectens. Next base: position 610,233,042 of record NC_056751.1, on the reverse strand, counting down.
AAGTCACATGTTAGACATACGTCACAAGAGGAGGGCAGCTAAGCTTTTGTAAACTGGTCTGATGTACAGTATCCTGGGCAGGATACATCCCACTTGTCAGTGATACTGCAGCAGTAGTTTATTAGAACATAAATTCAGTTCTTACACAACTGTACTGTATGAAGAGGTCACTAACCAGTTAACATAACCATCCACCTCAATCTACCTCTTGGAGGTTTACAGGCTTATCTTTACATTTTTGACCAATTTGCACTGCATACCGGTGACCTGGAGTAGAAGACCCAGGCACAGGGTTGCCAACTGTCCGGAATTTTTCTGGACCATTCAGAATTAAGGGACACTGTCAGTGACATTGAAGAACACAAGAATATGTTTGATTGAGCACAGTAATATTTTACGACAATCCCCTCGAGGGGAGGTTAATGCACACTTCTGTTCAACTATTTTAGGTAAAGGTGAGGGAAATAGTAGCCTCAAAAAGTTGGAGATATTGAACTGCTTAATGCATGATGACAATAGACCTACAGTTAATGAAGACAGACCTGCTTATGCTTATCCACATTTAGCCGTATGTGCTCTATACTGCAGTTGCAGTATTCCTCCCTGAGCAGAATCTGTGATGCTGGGGATCGAGCATGCCAAATATCTGTAAGTAATCCCAAGGTTATAGGTAGTCCAGGTTTTCATAGATTTTATGTAAAATGGATTGACTTCAGAGAAGATGTTATTTTCTTTTTCTTGTATGGGGTGGTAACGGCTGTTGGAAGGAAAGACGTGTTGGTAGGAGAAATGATAGAGCTGTGTAGCAGGACTATATTAAATATTCTCTGCAGAGCTGAATAAATCACACTTGCAGTTTGCTTGCTCTTAGAGAACCATCTAATTGGGTTTTATCTACTTCTTTAATGTTTGGACATGATACACTACAAGGTGGGGGGGCTGGAAGTGAAAACGGGTGGACAATCTATGAGATGCTGTGGATAGCTTTGCATGAGTCTTAGTTAGGTAAAAAGAGATTTTTCACTAAGTCCTGTAAGAATAAGTGTCCATTTTTTGTTTGGATGCAATAGGATGAATTTGTATTTTTGTTTGCTTGTTTTACTGCTCAATTGGTTATTTACATGGTTCCAGAAAACTTTGGTTTGCCTAGGGAGAAGAATTATTCTTATCTAGAGTAGTTTGATTTTTGATGAAAGATGATTTTCTTTGCAAAATTTTAAAGGTTAATAAATCCTTAAGTGATCTTTGTTTGAGGTGGGTCCCAAGAGTAACAAGCCTAGTATTTTTATTTGAGGATGCATTTTTATTTTAGCATAAACAGTTTGGCTATGGATTTATGTTAGCTTGTTATTAGGAATAAACAGAACGAAAAGGAGTACCAAGCAGCAAACTGATGACACTGGTCTAAAAACGTACTTTTTAACGTAAAACAAGTTTATTTAAAACCAGACATGTTTTCATCCTCCTAAATGGAAGGACTTCTTCAGAAAAACAAATGGGAAAGCCGTATCAGACTTTTTAAAAGTTCCGCTCCAAAAACGCTCAAAACTTTGAGCCAATCAGCTAATCTTACTATGAAGTAAGGCTCAAAGTTTAAAGAGACATATACAAACAGATCGTCCTTAAAATAACCACGTGAATATGCTCATAATCAATAAAAATGCGCATAAATGAGTAAATACATGGTACAATTCAGAACAAGTAGAACAAGTGAAAAACATGCTAAAGTGACCACATGAATATGCACATAGTAAATAGAGATAAATAAGTGGCGCAACTCAAAACAAATAAACATCAGTCCAAACATCAGGTGCGCACACAAATATTGACAGCTTACTACAACAATACTTACTTTAACTAGTATGGCAATAATAGACCAATATTAACTAGTAAGTGTAAAAACTTTTATAAAGCCACCAAAAAGTAAAAAAACTATTAATCAGTTAAATCATATTAAATAAAGTCATGTTAACACTAAATAGTAATGAATTTTTAAATGTAATGAATTTTTAAAATATAGTAAATTTTAAAATTTTAACCCTTATTATCTCAAACAACTCTTTGATGCATGATAGTAGAGGGGGGCCTACTTCTATATTATTAGAATGTCGTGAACTTGAATGGCAACTGTTATTAAATGCCTTTTGTTACCCTGGTCTTAACGACAACTGTAATATTATTTGTCTTTTGAAATTAAAGAGTTGTTTGAGATAATAAGGGTTAAAATTTAAAAATTTTTAAATTTTAAAATTTACTATATTTTAAAAATTCATTACTATTTAGTGTTAACATAACTTTATTTAATATGATTTAACTGATTAATAGTTTTTTACTTTTTGGTGGCTTTATAAAAGTTTTTACACTTACTAGTTAATATTGGTCCATTATTGCCATACTAGTTAATGTAAGTATTGTTGTAGTAGCTGTCAGTATTTGTGTGCGCACCTGATGTTTGGACTGATGTTTATTTGTTTCGAGTTGCGCCACTTATTTATCTCTATTTACTATGTGCATATTCATGTGGTCACTTTAGCATGTTTTTCACTTGTTCTACTTGTTCTGAATTGTACCATGTATTTACTCATTTATGCGCATTTTTATTTATTATGAGCATATTCACGTGTTATTTTAAGGACGATCTGTTTGTAAATGGCTCTTTAAACTTTGAGCCTTACTTCATAGTAAGATTAGCTGATTGGCTCAAAGTTTTGAGTGTTTTTGGAGTGGAACTTTTAAAAAGTCTGATACGGCTTTCCCATTTGTTTTTCTGAAGAAGTCTCTCCATTTAGGAGGACAAAAACGTGTCTAGTTTTAAATAAACTTGTTTTACGTTAAAAAGTACGTTTTTAGACTGGTGTCGTCAGTTTGCTGCTTGGTACTCCTTTTCGTTCTGTTTGTTTGGGGAGTTTTTTTCTTGTTACTTATTTTCTTTGTTATTAGGAATAACTAGGTGTTTTGAATGTTATAAAGACTGTATGTATGTATGTTTATTTCTGGCTTCTTCTAATTGCTGGATATGTAAGAATAAGTTTTAGTTAAATGTTCTATAGTTTTTTTCATTTGGTAATGTTTTGCATGGAAATAACTTTAAACATGACAAATTGGGAGATTCTGTGAAGCTTTTAGTGGACAATAGAAAAAAGGTTATATGACAGTGAACATTAATCCCAGGTGAAAGAAAGGATACATTTTTCACTAGGTTTGCTATGTTTGCAATTATCAGATCTAGCAAATAGTGTTTTCCAGACTTAAGATCTGGTATTGTTTGTTCTTGTACTAGTTGAGTTAGTTCACTGTGTGTAAAATGTCCTGAAATAAATGTTTGTGTTTTCCAAGTATATTTAAGTTAGCATTGCCAAAGATAATAATGTTTTGAAGGGATAGTCTGTAAGCACTGTCTGGTCAGGGGATTAAGGCTTCTATGAGCTGCTTTCTGTAGTACAGGGTATAGGATTGGATTCCTTCCACGTCCATCTGTCTGCTGTGTGATGCTGTGCAAGTCATTTAACCAGGAAATGCTCCTGAGTTACCCCTGAACAAAGGACAGTTGTGTCCAATGGGCTTACTTGTTAAAAAATGTTATGAGATCTGACATTTGAAGGAGGAGGAAGATATCCTATAGCTATGTGAGCAAAGTTGTAGGCATTAAAAAGGATGTTTCCTGTGAGCCAACTGGAATCTGTTGAGTTGCGTTTTGTATAACAGCAATACAAACTGGCATTAAGATCTTGTATAAGAGCATTGCTACATTTTGTAGGTCTGCAGTTATAGACCTATTTGTAATCTAGAAGGAAAGGTTGTAGACTGGGGATGCCACCTTTCAATGCAAGATTCAGTGAAGCCAACAATATGGGGAGACTGAGTGGCTCGAAAAGAGTCTATCGTTTTCAATTTTGTTTTTGATGTTGTTTGTAGGTGATCAGCATGTAAGGTCCTCAGTTTTACTATCTGTTGCTGAAAATTAGAAGCAAGTGGACAATAGGTATAATCTGGAAAATAGTTTTTAGGGGCTTTATTATGAGAGGACACTTTTTTGCCATTTGGGTTTGACAGTAACCTTGTTTTTAGCATAGGTAGGGTGGTTTTGAGGATTATATAATAGTCTTGAAATACAAGCGATCCTTATTAAATGCTGAATGTTATACAGGAGGGTACTTCTGTAAAAAGTTGCACATCTTATTGTTGGGTGTGATACACTCATAGCAGACAGACTGTATACTGAAAGGCACGACAGTATGGTAAGACTGTTGCACTGAGGTTTGTGCAAGCACTACAAAATAGAAGTAGCTGAGAAGCATTGGAAACATGAACTACAAAGCATTATAGAGAGTGATGAAGTTTATATCACATGGGATCACCCACTACCAACATTTCAAAAAATAAGGACAAGAAAACCAAAGAGATAGAGTAAATCATGAAAAAAAACAAAGTAGCATTTATCACTGAAATAGCTACAGCCAGTGATTACAGTGTCTTAGGCACAGAGAGACAAAAGGTCATAAAATAACAGGATTTGAAAGCAGAAATGAGAGCAATGTGGAAGAAAGATACCTAGACGATTCCAACAGTAGTAGGAGCAACAAATCTAATAAAGAATTTACATTTGTACTGAGCTATGCTGCCAATACATGCAACCCCATATGAATTACAGACAGAGGAAATACTAGGCACATTGCAGGTGCTGAGATGAACACTCGTGGTTAACATCAAAGACTGAAACAATTTCAAACTGTGGGTTTTATCTACAGATGCAGCCCGCTGAAAAACAAAAGTATCTAGTGTGCAGGAAGTCATGGAGCACTGACTGAAATGTTTTCTGGGAGTTACCATTTATTTTTCCCTCACTAACAAAATAAGTAATTGCTATAGCAGTTATATGGAACTATCTTTTCTTTGCGTCTATATTGCCTGATCGAACGTTTAGGTTAGCAAATACCTAAACATCGATCTGGTAATATCAAAAAATTAAAACAGTGAACGGCTGATTTAATGTAGAGAATGAATTCCATTGGCTGCAAAAAAAAAAATGAAACCAAAATGAAGTGGGGACTTAGCCCACCACCCTCCCCCAATGTGGGTGGCTGTGCCCCCCACACCCCCCTAACTAAATATACCAACTCTGAGATCGCTACAGTGGGGAAAGGGGCCAAATCCACATAACAGCCAAGGGAATTCTTTCCCTATGTTAAATCGGCCATTCGTGGTTTTTTGTTTTCGCTATTACCAGATCGACGTTTAAGTATTTGCTAACCTAAATGTTCGATCAGGTAATAGGAACCCTTTTCTTCTCTCCCTCACTAACTTAAGCTCTGAGAAAAATGTGTTTAACTAGTAGAGAGCATACATAAATGAATTAATCTAAAGTAAATAAAGGCAATGCAGTCACATGGATGTGCATCCACTGTGGGGGGGGATATCATTACCTGGAAACAATTGGGTGGGGTCCCCTTTGGGAAGTAGTCCCTTAAAGCAGCAGTGCAGGTATGGTTTCTCTGTATGGCATCTCTCAGCACTTGGAACCGTGAAAACCTGCTCCTTTGAGATTCAGCAGCACAAATGCTAACTCTTAACTCTTAATGCTAAGAGTATAATACAACCAGTAATACCAGCTGTAGTGAAGGGAATAGAATGCTACTTTCAAATTAATAAATATTAAATAATGCACTATTTTTTTATGTTCTGGATGGCAAGTTCTCATATCCTTATGTGAATTTTTATATTTTAAAAGCTCTAAATGCTCCTATTCTGTTGAAGTTGCACATTTGATAGTAATCACATGGAGATAACCAGAAGTCCAGTAGGCAAACATTAAGTAGTGATTATTTTAATAACTTACACAAAATATCATTTCAAAGAGACATTTATTAATTAAAACCGATGCACTTTTGTGTAATTTCTGTAACAGCCTGGCTATGCTTTTGTTATTCAGAAAACTGGTATATCATCCAGATATTGTTTTTTTTGTTTCCCACAGATATGAATTTGATCTTTTTTTCTCTGATAGTTTGAACTGTTACAGATAATTATATAGGTGTATTCTAACATTAAAGCTGATAAGTAGCATTCCAAATGCTGAAATGTTATTTAATGAAAACTTTTACATTATGCAAAGTTCATTATATCTTTTGTGCCTTCTAAAGCTCTCTTTTTAACTGGAAATAATGTAGCACTTTGGGAGTGTAATAGATGTGTGCTTCCAAATGGAGGTAGCAGTTTACTTATTGATGAGTATGGAACTTTAGAACTATGTCGCTGTTATCTTTTGAGATTTAAGAAATATGTGTAGGCCGATATTTCTTAGAACATGAAGTCTTCCCATACTTTATTTAACATTTGTTAACCAGGAAAGTCCGACTTGGAAGATAGCCAATTTTCAGCAGAGGCCCGGGAAGAAATGCTCCAGACGCCTGTCTTTGTGACATGGGAAGAAACCGAAGGAAACCCACATGAACACAAGGAAGACATGCAGACTCTGCACAGAAGGCACCCCAGCCCAGAATCGAACTGGAAAACCTCTTGCTGTGAGGTGATAATGCGACCGCTGCACCACTGCACTGTCTGATATCCAAGTTGACTATAACTTTTAAGAAAAGAGTTGTAGATATTTTTGCTATATGCTTTTGATACATCAGATTTAGTTTGAAAATGTTTTCAGTCATTCTCTACAGGTACATCATGCCTCATAATAACAATGTTCTGTAGTTGCCAACAGAAGAGTTAAAGCTGTTAGGTTATCCCCAGCTCTGTTTCTTAACGAAGAATGTTAAGATATTTTAAAAGATGCATTTAAAAATTAAATGTCTTTAATATCACTAAATACCTTTGTTTGATGTCACTAAACTCCTTTGAAAACTGATGCAACAGTTTAATGCCAATAAATGCATACTGAATTATTCCGATGTGTCATTTATAACATAGCTAACATATAACATGTAATATAGTTAACATATAAAATATAACATTGCTAGTTAATTTATTTCTCAAAATGTTCTTATGGAAAAGAATAGATGGCATTCTCAAATCTTCACGTTGTTGTTGTTGGTCTTTCGGCTTTTCCTGTTTAGGGGTTGCCACAGCAGAACTCTGGTCTGCTAGTGATTGGCAGTTGGTTTTTATAGTGTCGAGTTGCCAGCCCAATGCCCAACCTTCAACGAAGGCACACCCATTTATCGCATGTCTTTCGAACGCCCACTCGACCGCGGGGAGGACATGCAGCCTCCACACAGAATGCACTCCCAACCCAAGCCGAAAATCGAACGGGAGAACCTCTTGCTGTGAGGCAACAACACTACTGCTGCACCACTGTGGAAGTCATTCTCAAATCTTCAGGTACACTGTTTCAATTTCAAAATTATTAATGTGTTTATATAATAATCATTGACGCAGTTAGAGAAGGAAAAATAAAGAATTAAAACAACATAGGTTTAAACAAACATTTTAAAAATTCAAACATCCATAACAAAAATAACAATGTTGCATGAAATGGAAGGATGCAGTAATAAGAAAAGACTGAAGACATATTAGGAGCCAAAATGTGAGAAGTGGGACCAATTAAAGAAAATAAAAAAAAACTATGCCACAGCTGCCAGATTTTAAAGTGCTACCCATAAGGCTGAGCAGCAGATGAAGCAATAAAAAAGGCAAAATCAGTGTATTATGTCAATTGAAATTACTAATAATCCACCCAGAGTCTGTCTTGATGATAAGTTTAGAAAACCATCATAACAAATGAAGATTCCCTAGTGTGCCTGAGAAAATGTCAGAGCAGTAGAAAAGACGAAGGACAAAAAGAAAGGTATTAAATTGAAGCATGGCAGAGCAAGTCATCATACAATAGCTGAGATAAAGAGACAGACCGTTCTAAACCTAATGTCAAATAGTCAACTGTCAAATGGTATTTGCCAGATGGCAAGGTAACAACTGAAATAAGAAGTAGAATTGTTATTGAAAAGACTCTCACATTCTCATCCAATACTTTGTCTACAAATACTTTTCAAACCATAAAAATGGCCAGACAAAAGGATTAAAAAAATATGCCAGCCTATGGCACTCATTATCCAAAGACAGGTCATCACAGGCATCATCACAGATGGCAGCCATCAAACTGATACTCAAGCAGATTAGACCTTGCATTGAGGAAAATGACATCAGTCACTTTTCTAATACATAAAAGAAAGAAATCCCTTCTAGAATGAATCCAGTCAGATGAATGCAAACAAAGATGACTGTTAGTACCATGAATGACAGATAGACACAGACTGATGATGATGGTCTGACTGAACATGCTTGTTTCCTGACCCTTAGCAGATTTCTATGGAGCATCACTAGAAGGGGTGTGAAGATCAGCCTGACAGTCCCAGGGCTCCAAGACTGGCACAGTAGGTATGTCAGTCCTAGACGGGGGAAAAAGTACATGGAGAAGTCCCTTTAGCACTCAGTTTAACATATATGCTTTTCTGCTTTGGCTGAAGGAAACATCAGATGAAGGGGAGTCAGTAGTCATGGACATCCAGGCCAAGACACTGAGTCATTGGTTCTCTGGAAAAAGCTGAGGCTACTCAGCCTACTGCATATGTTTCTGGGGGAGTAAATAGCAAGCAAATGTAAAACAAGTAGACGTTGTGAGATTCACCAAGACAGAAGACACAGGTGAGAGTCCTTATACATGATCTGTCTTCCAAATGTACATTTCCCATTTCTAAAAAATATTAGAAAAACAACACCAGTAACAAAAGAAAAAGGCTAATGCAGGTGAATCCAGCCAAACAAACATGAATATCAAGAGAATGGCTCAGGAACCATGAGAAACTCTTTATTAAAGTGCTCTCATTGGTTCTTGAGCCATTCTGTTTCTGTTACAGAAGCAACAACAACCTTTTTATTATATGTATTTTTTTTCTCTCATGCATGTACACTTACCTATATTTTGTATTCCTTCTAATATCATGTAACTGTATTTTTAGGTATAAATCAAAACTAGTATTAAATGTACAGCGTTTCCCCCTGAGCCTTCAGTGAAAAAGAGTTTTATCCCATTTGAACTTTCCTGGTAAACAAAGATAAGTATTTATTTTGTTTTATTTATTTATCTGTCCTCAAAAGCACAACACAACACAAGCCAAGTGCTGACACTGAATATGTAGTAGTAAAGAGATGCCTGAGGGAACTCTACAATAGCAAGAAAGCTCTGAAATTTGGTACCCATATGTCTTATTTATGCAAGCATGCTCTCATTCTCCAACAGACAGATTTGCACAAGGAAGATGCCCAAAAGCATTTGTGTAATGAACAAGTGCCTGTTATCCTTGGCAAGATATGTCCCATATAGCTTTACGCTACTGTAGCAGTGGTCTACTTGAACATCAACTGTTATGGTTTGTTTACACAACTGTGCTTTATAATCTACTACATGTACCAAATGGCTAGAATCTTCATTTTCCACCTGGGGGTAACATTGGTAGGTGACGATGTGACTTCATCAAGACAAGACAACTTAAGAAATGTATACAGACGTATTACTGGCAAAACACCATGTCTTATTTTACTGTTATTGTAATTTCTTGTTTAGCTGTCCTGTATTTGTAAACATTTCTTTCTTTCTTACTTTCTTTCCTTCTTTATTTCCTAGATGTCACAGAAATACAGAAAAGTGATGTGGAACGAGGTAAGCAATAAGAGAATACAAGATACACCATTATTAAATTCTTGTGGGGAAGAAATGCTTGTTTGTAAATGTTAAGGAATTTGTTTCTTTCATACTATGGGAAGTATTAGATTGACTCGAAAACAAAGCTCCATTTTACAGTATCTTTTTGCTGACAGTCGAGGAGGATTCACGTCTATTATAGTTGTGGAGCTGTGAGCAACAGTTTGTGTCAATGTGCATTGCCACTATAAGCAGAATCAGTTTCTTTTCTTCTTTGTGCTCTCTTGATACATTGTATAACATGATATAAACATTCAAACAATTACCAATTTATCACACAGCAAAGTGCATGTCCTTGTTGGGATTTTATATGACGTGTCATGAAATGAAGGTAGCTACTTTGCTATTCAATGCATACATCCAGATTAGGAGTACCGTGGAATATTCAGGATTGGGGCCTTAAACATTTATATGACTGTCAGTATGGTGTATGTGATAGCAGTACAATATTATTGGTGTCTAAATCATGTTAAGTTTCAATTGTCCCATTTCCATTGTAACATTACCACTATGAAAACCAGAAGACTGACACATAATAAATCATATAGGAAAGTGAATATAATTGTAAGACAAATATTTATATTAATCACAAGCACCTAGAGTGTCATGTTCAAGCTGAGTAGAGAGGCTTACCTAGTGACCACTCTGTCTATACTTCCCAGTTTTATCAACGACATCAAGTCCTTCCACTTTAACATGAGCTGGTGGTGGCATAAACACTCATTGTTTTCAAGGGGAGAAGGTTGAATAATGCCTAGAAATATTTAATAAATCATATTCACGTATACAAATCTGTGCAATTAATTCAGGCATGTAGTTAATTTGCTAGAATTTAGGCATCAGAATTCAGTTTGCTTAAGCATGTACTTTTCTAAATGCTTAGTAAAATCATGCTAGCTCTGTCATATAGCAGGGTAAAGCCATGACTATGGTCCAGGTGAACTGAGACTGATTACCAGCTCAGGCAACTGATGCAGCTAGCGAGGAGGATAGTAATGTCTGTCCTGTTGGTGGATGGGAGGGTTGAGCTTGCTGATACTGCATAGATTCCTTGAGGAAAGGACTGGGATGCAGATACATGGCTGTGGGGGGCATTAGGCTGATAAAGTACCAAAAGACTGCAGCCTTCAAAGTGGGTGTGGGATCACATGGGTGAGGATCTCTTGTGGTGCTCTGGGACATACATGTGTTTGCCCAGAACTGGAGTTACTTCAGTATAAATGTCTTTGTAGCCAAGATGCCACTGAAAGCACAAAATTACCCTCATGGCAGCCTGAATGACAGCCACCTCTGGGCAGCTCTCATCCTGATACTGGGAGGAAATCTTTACGTACGGGAATCAATGGACCATTTTTGATTGGTGGAAGACTTAATGTTCAGTAGGCATAGAAGAAAATACAATTAGAAAAAAAATGTTTAGTAACATCATTATTTAACCAACAATAATGAAATATATATTTAAACAACAGGGCTGTGTCTACCTGAAAATTTTTGTGATGCTGTTTTGTATTAAAAATAATTTTATTCAGTTTTGGTTTATTATGTAATGGAATGTAGAAAATAAAGCACAGATAGCTTTTCCTACCTCTTCTTTGTTTAGATAAGCTTTATAGTGGTCAGATCATATTAATTAAACAAATCTCTGTTGTTCAACATTGTGTGTTCAGATAAAATGATGTTTTGTGACATGTTTAGTACTGAAGAAAAGCAACATTTTAAAACAGATTTACTTATTTAAGGGAGTATTTATCTTCCACTCTCTCTGAGTACCCAAACCTGTTTCAGCATTTAATAGTCTTAGCTTACCAGCTAGGCACTGGAGCTATATGTTACTTTTCTTCTAAACTTCTAAGGATTATAGGTGTTAATCAAATGCTAGAATTCCAAAAGTCCTAAAACAATCAGTGTTGAGTGTATTAAGTACAGGGCCATGTCTAGATCATCTGGTACCCTGGGGAGCTGCCCCACACCTCTCAACTAAAAGATTAGGATACAAATCTCAATAACTAATACACTATACTACTAAATTCATTCATTTAAGAAGCAGTGATATTACCCACACCATCTCCAATTAAAGTTGGGATTGGCATAATGGTTAAGGTGTTTACCTTAGAGACACAAAAGTACAGGGTTTGATTTTTACCTTCATAAAGGAAATTAGCTAGGCTTAAAATGGCCCACAGGGGCAGTTAGCCTAGTACTTACCTATGAATCTATGAACCTATTACTAAACTTGCACCCCATTGGATTGTGCCCTCTCTAGCCTTTGCTTAGGATAGTAACCCCTTTATCCTCCCCTTGTTATGGCTTTCAGAGTATATTTCATGCTAACAAAATTAATCAAGACTGCTGCACCTGAAAAAGCAGATTCAGAATCATATTCTGCTACATTCTTTTCCATTATGTGAGAAAATAAAATAAAAAATAAAACAAAGTAGCAAACCAAGTAACTGACCTCATTCTGGTTTTCCATTCATAATGCAGCATTACACGTTATAAATGTGCATCATGCATGCTATAGGCAAAATACTGAGGTGTATTCTTAAAGGGTTAGATTCCTGAATCAAAGAAGAAATGCTTCAACTATGTGTGGCCCTAAGTAGGTCTCACCTCGAGTTGCAACTCTGGAGCACATACAAGGAAAAGGCAATCAGGCTGCTGGAAGGAATCTAGAGAAAAGTCATCAGAAAGATCCATGGAATGGAGAAAAAAGCTTTGACAAAACAGAAGGGAAGCTAGATCTGTTGTCATTTGACACATGAGATCAAAAGAGACAGGGGTGACATAATATTAGTGTAGAGGTTCATGTCAAGCAGATATAAAGGGGGTCATCCTGATAAGGAAGGGCAAAGGGTGAAGGAGGAATAATAACAGCCAGTTGTAGACAATAACTATTCCTTCCTTCATCTCCAAAATATTTCTTCACAGAAAGAAAAGGTAGAATGTGAAATGCATTTAAAGGTTAGACTGACTGCATAGGCATATTCTGTTCTTCTGTTCTTCTATCTTCAGATAAATAGTATGCAAATTGAGAATTCTGTCTGTAGGCACTGGAAAGAAGTCCTACATATGGCAGCAGCTGTTTATGGGGTCTCTACAGGAGATGATGTGACTCAACAGTATTGAAGAGATGGGAGGCTGTCTTCATCTCCTAACTCTCTTAAGTGTGTTGCAATAGAAACATTTTATCTAAGGATTATCATAGGTAGTACTTATTCTGCTTAGCACCACAACATACACTTAATTCTCGTTTTATTTCTATTATGTTAACAAGGCTAGCCGATGAAAACAGTGGTTTAGCTGTATGGGTTTTATTCTGTGAACAGCTGGCCAGTTTCCAAAGCTTCACAACACCTTCAATGTGTTTAAACTTGAGCAAAGCTGAAGAAAGAGAGTGATTTGAGGACCGAGCCCTTCAGAGTTTCCATCCTGCCAAAGAATACTCCTTTTCTGGGCTTTTGAAGATCAATGGTCTATTGCTCGGCAGATAAGTTCCCTTGGCGGGACTTCCAGTTTTTACATTTATGACAGAACCTAAACTTTTTTTCTATGAAATATATATTTTAAAGCTAGGAATAAAGTGTTCTTTTAACTTTTATTCAGGAGAATTACATTTGTGGAACAAAAATTGAAACTATTTTTTCTTTGGTTGAAAAAAAATGCCTTTTATAATACTTGTTTTGCTGGTTACTGCTGCTGCCAGACTTCCATTGGAATCAGACAACTTCTTCAGCTTTACCATGGAACAACCTACCAGTTAATCAGTTCCTTCATCTTCCAGCCACAAAAAGAAAACAAATTAACAAGCAGTGTTTGCCACAACAGCAGGCTACTAAAGTGTTTCATCCACAGATGGCTGCCTCTGCTGTGGCCATTTCTGGTTCCTCAGACCATTCTTGTTCTTTGGCTCTATCTAGTGTAGTCCCTATAGCCATCATGGACCAAGGATTAGGTACAACACCTGTGGCTGTTGGAAGGCAAAGGTCAACCACTCTTGTTGGTGTTGGAAGAAAGAGTAGGGACTTCTTTACCGAGCCAGAATAAGGTGCCTGCCCCTAAGGAGGTCTTTCCTATCAAACGAAGGTCTGCTTCTTCAGAATTGCCTATCACAAAGAAGCAAAAAGTTAAATATATTCCTTCTGTCTCAGTTACTTTGGATATAACTGATTTATTGGGATTAACTAAGAGTTTAGTTCAGGCTCTCAAACTTTCCAGTTTGTCTGTTTCTGATAAAATAGAAAGGAATTCTTCATTTTTTAAGGAGGTTTGAGATTTTGAACGATAAAACGACCGTGAAAGGATTACTTCTGTTTTTTTACTGCAGGTTTCTGATTCTGATTTTGAGGAAAGTGTGGATTATGACAGTCCTTTCAAAGGATATTCTTTTTGTGGAACAACTTCCAGAATGACTCAGTTGTTTCAGTGGTAACAAAATGGTATGCCTCTTTCTTTTAAGAGAAGTTTGATTTGCTTCATTTGGGATTTCCTGGACCTATGATGCTTCTAACTTTTCTTCTAACAATGGAGGATGTATTTATTACAACCTGTAATTTACCTAACAGCCAGCTGCTTTCCCCACTGAAGTAGATAGATTGCATGAATTTTCACAATCTTACAAGTTTTTATATTGTAACCTCAGATCAGACCTAGTGGTGATTTCTGCTGTAAACCCAGCTGCTGCCAAACATCTGGTAAATGCTAGCCCCTCCCCTTCTGACAAAGATGGGAAAGCTTTTGATAGATTTGGGAAAAAAGTATATTCTTCTGTTAAACTTATTTTTAAGTGTACACAATCTATATTCAAGAACATCCCTACCACATTTTTTGTGCTTTCTAGTCCCTCAGAAAGATTACACTAAGTGCACGTATCTACAATTTGTAGTAACCTTTATGAACCCCCCACAATATTTAAGGCTGGAAGAAAATCAGTAGGAAAACTAAAGTTAGGAGGAAGAAGGTATGAGTTATGCTTGTGTTGTCTGTTCACTCAGAAGGATGTGCAATTAATGTAGGCTTTAATGAATCCCAGGAATGGTATCTTTTCCTTCATCTGAGGAAAAAACATCCTTTGTGTAACCTTATTGCTTTGTGTCTCATGTGACTACCCACTCTTTGAAACGTGCTTATAATTTGTCTGATATGACTTCCAGGGCTATTGCCACTGGTACTGTTATGAGTAGGTTTGCTTGGCTGCATACTGCAAACCTAGCTGCAAATGTTAAATCTAAAATGTTGAATTCTGCCTTAGACAGACAGGCAGTTTTTTAGGCCATGTGCTCTAGAGTTCCTTAAAAGGTGTGATGAGAGTGGCAGGCTAATTCAGGGAATTTCACAGATTTTTCATGCTCCTTCTCTTCCACGTTTTTCAAGGGGTTTGATACTCAATACAACTTTTTTACAAAAAGCAAAATAAGCAGACGCAGCAAGCTAAAGGTAAGAAGAAAATAAAAAGCGATGGCAGGGATGTTCCAATAAGAATAATGGACAGTCCAACAAGTCTATTTTTTACTTTCTGATTTCTCACTTTGGCAACATATAGCTTCAGACAGATGGTTTCAGAAAGGGATCCATTAGGGACAGAGATGGCTGTGAGGATCTCTAACTTCCTCCCTTCTAAGGGATTCCAAACTTTTCATTTTCTTCCTCTCATTCATCCTCTGCTGATTCAGGGGGTTATAGAAGCACTCCCTCCTTCTCTGATAGAAGAACAGTTTATTCAACAATATTTTTGGTATCAAGGAAAGTAGCTTCATGGAGACCAGTTCAGGATCTTTCCTTTTTAAACCAGAATGCATTTTAATATAAAAGCCATTGAGAGGAACAACAAAAATGGACTCTAGCCACAGCAAAACATTTCTCTAGCACTTTGATTATGTTTAGTCATGCTTTTCATTATAGTTTTTTTTTTTTTTGCCTAGGAATGTCTCATGATAATTCAGAAGGCAACCAGATAATCAGGGCTGAATTAATAAGAGAGTTGGTGAAACTGCAGCT
This sequence comes from Protopterus annectens, assembly GCF_019279795.1. Lineage (NCBI taxonomy): Eukaryota > Metazoa > Chordata > Ceratodontiformes > Protopteridae > Protopterus > Protopterus annectens. The sequence continues at coordinate 610,217,342 of NC_056751.1, read as the reverse complement.
CCAGGCTTACACTGAAATAGGTTCCAGTGTTTCTACTCTCAGTTTAGGCTGAAATCCTGTCTTATTGTCACAATCACTAAATAGGCTTTTTATTGTTTTCATCTTCATACCCATGTTCATTTTCACTCCCATGAGACCCATAATGCAGCACTGCAGGTAACAGCAGGGACGGTGCTTATCTCCCCTCTAGACCAGCAGTAGGTACACTTTGTTAAAGTATGTGACATAGATCTTTGCTGATACTTACCAGTGTATCCAATGGGAAAAGAGAATGAAAGAAGGGCCATGCTGGTGCTGCTTTATCTTCTGATGAAAGAGAAAATGTATACATAGGCTATACTGTCTTCATTATTATGAACTTAGACAATGAACAGAAGTCCTGAGAAGCTGGTGGTTCTCTCTCTCATTTGGGATCAATGCATTATATCAACAGTTTTTGAAGAACAGTTGTACTTATTACTTACATTTACTTGCAGCTTTAGAAAACAATGAATATCCTGTGTATTTAATTTTTCACCTTGCCATGGGCAATTACCACAAGTTACTCTACAGGATGAACTTGTTCATACAGAGAAAGGTCTCTCTCATTCATCCAGATTTATACACCATAAAGTTGACAGCTTGGATGATAAGCTTCTAATCCCATTCGGGCTGCTTTTGTCTGAGGAAGTCCTATGGGTAATAAAGAGGACACTACAAGAAGGAAATATTATACCTCCAAATGGAAAAGATTGTATATCTGCCACAGAAGAAATCTGAACACTTATCAGTAGGGTGCCCCCTTCATTCTCAAATATTTTTAGGAGCTGCCCAACTCAGGATTGGCATACTCGTCTACCAAGGGGCATAACATCAGCCATTTCTGCTTGTATGTTTGCCTTTGGCCCCACTTCTTGGTTCACATTATGAAGCCAAACTGTTCTTAAAAGGCTTCCTTCATATCAGGCAACTCCATTCCCCTCCTTAAGACAAGAATTATGCTCTGAAAAAACTAAGCCTTTTGTCCTTTTAAACAACTGCTTCTACATCTTTAAAGTAAAGAAACAGAAAAACTGTCCTGCTGGTAGTGTTGACACATTTTAAAAAGGCATCAGAGTTACAGTTCCTTTGTTTTTACAAAAGGACAGGGATACTCTTAGAACTAATCTGTTTTATGCCTAAAGTAGTCACCAAATATATATGAATTAGCCAATTCATCTCCATACCTTTTCCTCCAAACTATCAAAAAAGGGGTACAAGAATAATACACTTATTGGATGATCACAGGCAACTGTTTTATTTGGCAAAGCAAAGTCATTTTGGAAATCTGATTGTTTTGTTTCTTTTGATGGGGAAAAAGTAGGTGTTCCAACTTCTGAATAGATGATTTCTAGGTGAATTTTTCATTTCCTTTTGTTACCCGTTCCATGGAAAATCTCTCCAAGGTCTAGTCAAAGCTCATTCTTCTAGAACTGTTCCTTTTCTGGAGCCATTTTCAATGGTTGAGATGCAGAGTCCATTCTAGAACCAGCTACTTGGTCATTACAAAATCAGGGCCTTTACAAGAGCTAGAGCTGGTTTTGCCAGATCCATACTTCAAGGAATTCCTGGCACTGTTATATGCCTCAAACCTCCACCCAGCAGTATAAAAGCTTTGGGAATCTTCCCACTTGTCAGGAATGGTGCAACAGTGATCTAATGAAGAACATAGTACAATTGTATAAGAACTTACCATAACATCACATGTTTGAATAGTTTAATGTTGCAATATATGCACTCTCTCTTCTTCTCCAAAGCTTTTTTCTTTTTGTAATTTCCTTCTCAAAGTGGACCTCTGTCTTCCCTTTCCCACTCTTTGCTTGTCTATATCCAAGTCTTTTTTTCCAGGAGCCTTAGCCACAGTAACACATTTCTTGTTGGGTATGAAAGCTCTGAAATTTGTCACACTCATACAATCCTTATATATCAATACATAGTCTCATGCATAAGTCACATGTTAGACATATGTCACAAGAGGAGGGCAGCAAGGCTTTTGTAAACTGGTCTGATGTACAGTATCCTGGGCAGGATACATCCCACTTGTCAGTGATACTGCAGCAGTGGTTTATTAGAACATGAATTCAGTTCTTACACAACTGTACTGTATGAAGAGGTCACTAACCAGTTAACATAACCATCCACCTCCATCTACCTCTTGGAGGTTTACAGGCTTATCTTTACATTTTTGACCAATTTGCACTGCATACCGGTGACCTGGAGTAGAAGACCCAGGCACAGGGTTGCCAACTGTCTGGAATTTTTCTGGACCATTCAGAATTAAGGGACACTGTCAGTGACATTGAAGAACACAAGAATATGTTTGATTGAGCACAGTAATATTTTACGACAATCCCCTCAAGGGGAGGTTAATGCACACTTCTGTTCAACTATTTTAGGTAAAGATGAGGGAAATAGTAGACTCAAAAAGTTGGAGATATTGAACTGCTTAATGCATGATGACAATAGACCTACAGTTAATGAAGACAGACCTGCTTATGCTTATCCACATTTAGCCGTATGTGCTCTATACTGCAGTTGCAGTATTCCTCCCTGAGCAGAATCTGTGATGCTGGGGATCGAGCATGACAAACATTTGTAAGTAATCCCAAGGTTATAGGTAGTCCAGGTTTTCATAGATTTTATGTAAACAGGATTGACTTCAGAGAAGATGTTATTTTCTTTTTCTTGTATGGGGTGGTAATGGCTGTTGGAAGGAAAGACGTGTTGGTAGGAGAAATGATACAGCTGTGTAGCAGGACTATATTAAGTATTCTCTGCAGAGCTGAATAAATCACACTTGCAGTTTGCTTGCTCTTAGAGAACCATCTAATTGGGTTTTATCTACTTCTTTAATGTTTGGACTTGATACACTACAAGTTGGGGGGGGCTGGAAGTGAAAACGGGTGGACAATCTATGAGATGCTGTGGATAGCTTTGCATGAGTCTGAGTTAGGTAAAAAGAGATTTTTCACTAACTCCTGTAAGAATAAGTGTCCATTTTTTGTTTGGATGCAATAGGATGAATTTGTATTTTTGTTTGCTTGTTTTACTGCTCAATTGGTTATTTACATGGTTCCAGAAAACTTTGGTTTGCCTAGGGAGGAGAATTATTCTTATCTAGAGTAGTTTGATTTTTGATGAAAGATGATTTTCTTTGCAAAATTTTAAAGGTTAATAAATCCTTAAGTGATCTTTGTTTGAGGTGGGTCCCAAGAGTAACAAGCCTAGTATTTTTATTTGAGGATGCATTTTTATTTTAGCATAAACAGTTTGGCTATGGATTTATGTTAGCTTGTTATTAGGAATAAACAGAACGAAAAGGAGTACCAAGCAGCAAACTAATGACACCGGTCTAAAAACGTACTTTTTAACGTAAAACAAGTTTATTTAAAACCAGACACGTTTTCATCCTCCTAAATGGAAAGACTTCTTCAGAAAAACAAATGGGAAAGCCGTATCAGACTTTTTAAAAGTTCCGCTCCAAAAACGCTCAAAACTTTGAGCCAATCAGCTAATCTTACTATGAAGTAAGGCTCAAAGTTTAAAGAGTCATCTACAAACAGATCATCCTTAAAATAACCACGTGAATATGCTCATAATCAATAAAAATGCGCATAAATGAGTAAATACATGGCACAATTCAGAACAAGTAGAACAAGTGAAAAACATGCTAAAGTGACCACATGAATATGCACATAGTAAATAGAGCTAAATAAGTGGCGCAACTCGAAACAAATAAACATCAGTCCAAACATCAGGTGCGCACACAAATATTGACAGCTACTACAACAATACTTACTTTAACTAGTATGGCAATAATAGACCAATATTAACTAGTAAGTGTAAAAACTTTTATAAAGCCACCAAAAAGTAAAAAACTATTAATCAGTTAAATCATATTAAATAAAGTCATGTTAACACTAAATAGTAATGAATTTTTAAATGTAATGATTTTTTAAAATATAGTAAATTTTAAAATGTTAACCCTTATTATCTCAAACAACTCTTTGACGCATGATAGTAGAGGGGGGCCTACTTCTATATTATTAGAATGTCGTGAACTTGAATGGCAACTGTTATTAAATGCCTTTTGTTACCCTGGTCTTAACGACAACTGTAATATTATTTGTCTTTTGAAATTAAAGAGTTGTTTGAGATAATAAGGGTTAAAATTTAAAAATTTTTAAATTTTAAAATTTACTATATTTTAAAAATTCATTACATTTAAAAATTCATTACTATTTAGTGTTAACATAACTTTATTTAATATGATATAACTGATTAATAGTTTTTTTTACTTTTTGGTGGCTTTATAAAAGTTTTTACACTTATTAGTTAATATTGGTCTATTATTGCCATACTAGTTAATGTAAGTATTGTTGTAGTAGCTGTCAATATTTGTGTGCGCACCTGATGTTTGGACTGATGTTTATTTGTTTCGAGTTGCGCCACTTATTTATCACTATTTACTATGTGCATATTCATGTGGTCACTTTAGCATGTTTTTCACTTGTTCTACTTGTTCTGAATTGTACCATGTATTTACTCATTTATGCGCATTTTTATTTATTATGAGCATATTCATGTGTTATTTTAAGGATGATCTGTTTGTAGATGGCTCTTTAAACTTTGAGCCTTACTTCATAGTCAGATTAGCTGACTGGCTCAAAGTTTTGAGCGTTTTTGGAGCGGAACTTTTAAAAAGTCTGATACGGCTTTCCCATTTGTTTTTCTGAAGAAGTCTTTCCATTTAGGAGGACGAAAATGTGTCTAGTTTTAAATAAACTTGTTTTACGTTAAAAAGTACGTTTTTAGACCGGTGTCGTCAGTTTGCTGCTTGGTACTCCTTTTCATTCTGTTTGTTTGGGTAGTTTTTTTCTTGTTACTTATTTTCTTTGTTATTAGGAATAACTAGGTGTTTTGAATGTTATAAAGACTGTATGTATTTATGTTTATTTCTGGCTTCTTCTAATTGCTGGATATGTAAGAATAAGTTTTAGTTAAATGTTCTATTTTTTTTTTCATTTGGTAATGTTTTGCATGGAAATAACTTTAAACATGACAAATTGGGAGATTCTGTGAAGCTTTTATTGGACAAAAGAAAAAAGGTTATATGACAGTGAACATTAATCCCAGGTGAAAGAATGGATACATTTTTCACTAGGTTTGCTATGTTTGCAATTATCAGATCTAGCAAATAGTGTTTTCCGGACTTAAGATCTGGTATTGTTTGTTCTTGTACTAGTTGAGTTTGTTCACTATGTGTAAAATGTCCTGAAATAAATGTTTGTGTTTTCCAAGTATATTTAAGTTAGCATTGCCAAAGATAATAATGTTTTGAAGGGATAGTCTGTAAGCACTGTCTGGTCAGGGGATTAAGGCTTCTATGAGCTGCTTTCTGTAGTACAGGGTATAGGATTGGATTCCTTCCACGTCCATCTGTCTGCTGTGTGATGCTGTGCAAGTCATTTAACCAGGAAATGCTCCTGAGTTACCCCTGAACAAAGGACAGTTGTGTCCAATGGGCTTACTTGTTAAAAAATGTTATGAGATCTGACATTTGAAGGAGGAGGAAGATATCCTATAGCTATGTGAGCAAAGTTGTAGGCATTAAAAAGGATGTTTCCTGTGAGCCAACTGGAATCTGTTGAGTTGCGTTTTGTATAACAGCAATACAAACTGGCATTAAGATCTTGTATAAGAGCATTGCTACATTTTGTAGGTCTGCAGTTATAGACCTATTTGTAATCTAGAAGGAAAGGTTGTAGACTGGGGATGCCACCTTTCAATGCAAGATTCAGTGAAGCCAACAATATGGGGAGACTGAGTGGCTCGAAAAGAGTCTATCGTTTTCAATTTTGTTTTTGATGTTGTTTGTAGGTGATCAGCATGTAAGGTCCTCAGTTTTACTATCTGTTGCTGAAAATTAGAAGCAAGTGGACGATAGGTATAATCTGGAAAATAGTTTTTAGGGGCTTTATTATGAGAGGACACTTTTTTGCCATTTGGGTTTGACAGTAACCTTGTTTTTAGCATAGGTAGGGTGGTTTTGAGGATTATATAATAGTCTTGAAATACAAGCGATCCTTATTAAATGCTGAATGTTATACAGGAGGGTACTTCTGTAAAAAGTTGCACATCTTATTGTTGGGTGTGATACACTCATAGCAGACAGACTGTATACTGAAAGGCACGACAGTATGGTAAGACTGTTGCACTGAGGTTTGTGCAAGCACTACAAAATAGAAGTAGCTGAGAAGCATTGGAAACATGAACTACAAAGCATTATAGAGAGTGATGAAGTTTATATCACATGGGATCACCCACTACCAACATTTCAAAAAATAAGGACGAGAAAACCAAAGAGATAGAGTAAATCATGAAAAAAAAAACAAAGTAGCATTTATCACTGAAATAGCTACAGCCAGTGATTACAGTGTCTTAGGCACAGAGAGACAAAAGGTCATAAAATACAAGGATTTGAAAGCAGAAATGAGAGCAATGTAGAAGAAAGATACCTAGACGATTCCAACAGTAGTAGGAACAACAAATCTAATAAAGAATTTACATTTGTACTGAGCTATGCTGCCAATGCATGCAACCCCATATGAATTACAGACAGAGGAAATACTAGGCACATTGCAGGTGCTGAGATGAACACTCGTGGTTAACATCAAAGACTGAAACAATTTCAAACTGTGGGTTTTATCTACAGATACAGCCCGCTGAAAAACAAAAGTATCTAGTTTGCAGGAAGTCATGGAGCACTGACTGAAATGTTTTCTGGGAGTTACCATTTATTTTTCCCTCACTAACAAAATAAGTAATTGCTATAGCAGTTATTTGGAACTATCTTTTCTTTGCGTCTATATTACCTGATTGAACGTTTAGGTTAGCAAATACCTAAACATCGATCTGGTAATATCGAAAAATTAAAACAGTGAACGGCCGATTTAATGTAGGGAATGAATTCCATTGGCCGCAGAAAAAAAAAATGAAACCAAAATGAAGTGGGGACTTAGCCCACCACCCTCCCCCAATGAGGGTGGCTGTGCCCCCCACACCCCCTAACTAAATATACCAACTCTGAGATCGCGCTACAGTGGGGAAAGGGGCCAAATCCACATAACAGCCAAGGGAATTCTTTCCCAATGTTAAATCGGCCATTCGTGGTTTTTTGTTTTCGCTATTACCAGATCGACGTTTAAGTATTTGCTAACCTAAATGTTCGATCAGGTAATAGGAACCCTTTTCTACTCTCCCTCACTAACTTAAGCTCTGAGAAAAATGTGTTTAACTAGTAGAGAGCATACATAAATGAATTAATCTAAAGTAAATAAAGGCAATGCAGTCACATTGATGTGCATCCACTGTGGGGGGGATATCATTACCTGGAAACCATGGGGTGGGGTCCCATTTGGGAAGTAGTCCCTTAAAGCAGCAGTGCAGGTATGGTTTCTCTGTATGGCATCTCTCAGCACTTGGAACCGTGAAAACCTGCTCCTTTGAGATTCAGCAGCACAAATGCTAACTCTTAACTCTTAATGCTAAGAGTATAATACAACCAGTAATCCCAGCTGTAGTGAAGGGAATAGAATGCTACTTTCAAATTAATAAATATTAAATAATTCACTATTTTTTGATGTTCTGGATGGCAAGTTCTCATATCCTTGTGTGAATTTTTATATTTTAAAAGCTCTAAATGCTCCTATTCTGTTGAACTTGCACATTTGATAGTAATCACATGGAGATAACCAGAAGTCCAGTAGGCAAACATTAAGTAGTGATTGTTTTAATAACTTACACAAAATATCATTTCAAAGAGACATTTAATAATTAAAACTGATGCACTTTTGTGTAATTTCTGTAGCAGCCTGGCTATGTTTTTGTTATTCAGAAAACTGGTATTATCATCCAGATATTGTTTTTTTTGTTTCACACAGATATGAATTTGATCTTTTTTTTCTCTGATAGTTTGAACTGTTACAGATAATTATATAGGTGTATTCTAACATTAAAGCTGATAAGTAGCATTCCAAATGCTGAAATGTTATTTAATGAAAACTTTTACATTATGCAAAGTTCATTATATCTTTTGTGCCTTCTTAAGGTCTCTTTTTAACTGGAAATAATGTATCACTTTGGGAGTGTAATAGATGTGTACTTCCAAATGGAGGTAGCAGTTTACTTATTGATGAGTATGGAACTTTAGAACTATGTCGCTGTTATCTTTTGAGATTTAAGAAATATGTGTAGGCCGATATTTCTTAGAACATGAAGTCTTCCCATACTTTATTTAACATTTGTTAACCAGGAAAGTCCGACTTGGAAGATAGCCAATTTTCAGCAGAGGCCCGGGAAGAAATGCTCCAAACGCCTGTCTTTGTGACATGGGAAGAAACCGAAGGAAACCCACATGAACACAAGGAAGACATGCAGACTCTGCACAGAAGGCACCCCAGCCCAGAATCGAACTGGAAAACCTCTTGCTGTGAGGTGATAATGCTACCGCTGCACCACTGCACTGTCTGATATCCAAGTTGACTATAACTTTTAAGAAAAGAGTTGTAGATATTTTTGCTATATGCTTTTGATACATCAGATTTAGATTGAAAATGTTTTCAGCCATTCTCTACAGGTACATCATGCCTCATAATAACAATGTTCTGTAGTTGCCAACAGAAGAGTTAAAGCTGTTAGGTTATCCCCAGCTCTGTTTCTTAACGAAGAATGTTAAGATATTTTAAAAGATGTATTTAAAAATTAAATGTCTTTAATATCACTAAATTCCTTTGTTTGATGTCACTAAACTCCTTTGAAAACTGATGCAACAGTTTAATGCCAATAAATGCATACTGAATTATTCCGATGTGTCATTTATAACATAGCTAACATATAACATGTAATATAGTTAACATATAAAATATAACATTGCTAGTTAATTTATTTCTCAAAATGTTCTTATGGAAAAGAATAGATGGCATTCTGAAATCTTCAGGTTGCTGTTGTTGTTCTTTCGGCTTTTCCTGTTTAGGGGTTGCCACAGCGGAACTCTGGTCTGCTAACGATTGGCAGTTGGTTTTTATGGTGTCGAGTTGCCAGCCCGATGCCCAGCCTTCAACGAAGGCACGCCCATTTATCGCATGTCTTTCGAACGCCCACTCGACCGCGGGGAGGACATGCAGCCTCCACACAGAATGCACTCCCAACCCAAGCCGAAAATCGAACGGGAGAACCTCTTGCTGTGAGGCAACAACACTACTGCTGCACCACTGTGGAAGTCATTCTCAAATCTTCAGGTACACTGTTTCAATTTCAAAATTATTAATGTGTTTATATAATAATCATTGACGCAGTTAGAGAAGGAAAAATAAAGAATTAAAACAACATAGGCTTAAACAAACAGTTTAAAAATTCAAACATCCATAACAAAAAAAAAAATGTTGCATGAAATGGAAGGATGCAGTAATAAGAAAAGACTTATCAGGAGCCAAAATGTGAGAAGTAGGACCAATTAAAGAAAATAAAAAAAAAAGATGCCATAGCTGCCAGATTTTAAAGTGCTACCCATAAGGCTGAGCAGCAGATGAAGCAATAAAAAAGGCAAAATCAGTGTATTATGTCAACTGAAATTACTAATAATCCACCCAGAGTCTGTCTTGATGATAAGTTTAGAAAACCATCATAACAAATGGAGATTCCCTAGTGTGCCTGAGAAAATGTCAGAGCAGTAGAAAAGACGAAGGACAAAAAGAAAGGTATTAAATTGAAGCATGGCAGAGCAAGTCATCATACAATAGCTGTGATAAAGAGACAGACCTTTCTAAACCTAATGTCAAATAGTCAACTGTCAAATGGTATATGCCAGATGGCAAGGTAACAACTGAAATAAGAAGTACAATTGTTATTGAAAAGACTCTCACATTCTCATCCAATACTTTGTCTACAAATACTTTTCAAACCATAAAAATGGCCAGACAAAAGGATTAAAAAAATATGCTATCCTATGGCACTCATTATCCAAAGACAGGTCATCACAGGCATCATCACAGATGGCAGCCATCAAACTGATACTCAAGCAGATTAGACCTTGCATTGGGGAAAATGACATCAGTCACTTTTCTAATACATAAAAGAAAGAAATCCCTTCTAGAATGAATCCAGTCAGATAAATGCAAACAAAGATGACTGTTAGTACCATGAATGACAGATAGACACAGACTGATGATGATGGTCTGACTGAACATACGTGTTTCCTGACCCTTAGCAGATTTCTATGGAGCATCACTAGAGGGGGTGTGAAGATCAGCCTGACAGTCCGAGGGCTCCAAGACTGGCACAGTAGGTATGTCAGTCCTAGACTGGGGGAAAAAGTACATGGAGAAGTCCCTTTAGCACTCAGTTTAACATATATGCTTTTCTGCTTTGGCTGAAGGAAACATCAGATGAAGGGGAGTCAGTAGTCATGGACATCCAGGCCAAGACACTGAGTCATTGGTTCTCTGGAAAAAAGCTGAGGCTACTCAGCCTACTGCATATGTTTCTGGGGGAGTAAATAGCAAGCAAATGTAAAACAAGTAGACGTTGTGAGATTCACCAAGACAGAAGACACAGGTGGGAGTCCTTATACATGATCTGTCTTCCAAATGTACATTTCCCATTTCTAAAAAATATTAGAAAAACAACACCAGTAACAAAAGAGAAAGGCTAATGCAGGTGAATCCAGCCAAACAAACATGAATATCAAGAGAATGGCTCAGGAACCATGAGAAACTCTTTAAAGTGCTCTCATTGGTTCTTGAGCCATTCTATTTCTGTTACAGAAACAACAACAACCTTTTTATTATATGTATTTTTTTTCTCTCATGCATGTACACTTACCTATATTTTGTATTGTAACTGTATTTTTAGGTATAAATCAAAACTATTATTAAATGTACAGCGTTTCCCCCTGAGCCTCCAGTGAAAAAGAGTTTTATTCCATTTGGACTTTCCTGGTAAACAAAGATAAGTATTTATTTTGTTTTATTTAATCTGTCCACAAAAGCACAACACAACACAAGCCAAGTGCTGACACTGAATATGTAGTAGTAAAGAGATGCCTGAGGGAACTCTACAATAGCAAGAAAGCTCTGAAATTTGGTACCCATATGTCCTATTTATGCAAGCATGCTCTCATTCTCCAACAGACAGATTTGCACAAGGAAAATGCCCAAAAGCATTTGTGTAATGAACAAGTGCCTGTTATCCTTGGCAAGATATGTCCCATATAGCTTTACGCTACTGCAGCAGTGGTCTACTTGAACATCAACTGTTATGGTTTGTTTACACAACTGTGCTTTATAATCTACTACATGTACCAAATGGCTAGAATCTTCATTTTCCACCTGGGGGTAACATTGGTAGGTGACGATGTGACTTCATCAAGACAAGACAACTTAAGAAATGTATACAGACGTATTACTGGCAAAACACCGTGTCTTATTTTACTGTTATTGTAATTTCTTGTTTAGCTGTCCTGTATTTGTAAACATTTTTTCTTTCTTGCTTTCTTTCTTTCTTTATTTCCTAGATGTCACAGAAATACAGAAAAGTGATGTGGAACGAGGTAAGCAATAAGAGAATACAAGATACACCATTATTAAATTCTTTTGGGGAAGAAATGCTTGTTTGTAAATGTTAAGGAATTTGTTTCTTTCATACTATGGGAAGTATTAGATTGACTCGAAAACAAAGCTCCATTTTACAGTATCTTTTTGCTGACAGTCGAGGAGGATTCACGTCTATTATAGTTGTGGAGCTGTGAGCAACAGTTTGTGTCAATGTGCATTGCCACTATAAGCAGAATCAGTTTCTTTTCTTCTTTGTGCTCTCTTGATACATTGTATAACATGACACCAGTTTATCACACAGCAAATTGCATGTCCTTGTTGGGATTTTATATGACGTGTCATGAAATGAAGGTAGCTACTTTGCTATTCAGTGCATAAATCCAGATTAGGAGTACCTTGAAATATTCAGGATTGGGGCCTTAAACATTTATATGACTGTCAGTATGGTGCATGTGATAGCAGTACAATATTATTGGTGTCTAAATCATGTTAAGTTTCAATTGTCCCATTTCCATTGTAACATTTCCACTATGAAAACCAGAAGACTGACACATAATAAATCATATAGGAAAGTGAATATAATTGTAAGACAAATATTTATATTAATCACAAGCACCTGGAGTGTCATGTTCAAGCTGAGTACAGAGGCTTGGCTAGTGACCACTCTGTCTATACTTCCCAGTTTTATCAACGACATCAAGTCCTTCCACTTTAACATGAGCTGGTGGTGGCATAAACACTCATTGTTTTCAAGGGGAAAAGGTTGAATAATGCCTAGAAATATTTAATAAATCATATTCATGTATACAAATCTGTGCAATTAATTCAGGCATGTAGTTAATTTGCTAGAATTTAGGCATCAGAATTCAGTTTGCTTAAGCATGTACTTTTCTAAATGCTTAGTAAAATCATGCTAGCTCTGTCATATAGCAGGGTAAAGCCATGACTATGGTCCAGGTGAACTGAGACTGATTACCAGCTCAGGCAACTGATGCAGCTAGCGAGGAGGATAGTAATGTCTGTCCTGTTGGTGGATGGGAGGGTTCAGCTTGCTGATACTGCATAGATTCCTTGGGGAAAGGACTGGGATGCAGATACATGGCTGGGGGGGGGGGGGGGGGCATTAGGCTGATAAAGTACCAAAAGACTGCAGCCTTCAAAGTGGGTGTGGGATCACATGGGTGAGGATCTCTTGTGGTGCTCTGGGACATACATGTGTTTGCCCAGAACTGAAGTTACTTCAGTATAAATGTCTTTGTAGCCAAGATGCCACTGAAGGCACAAAATTACCCTCATGGCAGCCTGAATGACAGCCACCTCTGGGCAGCTCTCATCCTGATACTGGGAGGAAATCTTTACGTAAGGGAATCAATGGACCATATTTGATTGGTGGAAGACTTAATGTTCAGTAGGCATAGAAGAAAATACAATTAGAAAAAAAAATGTTTAGTAAAATCATTATTTAACCAACAATAATGAAATATATATTTAAACAACAAGGCTGTGTCTACCTGAAAATTTTTGTGATGCTGTTTTGTATTAAAAATAATTTTATTCAGTTTTGGTTTATTATGTAATGGAATGTAGAAAATAAAGCACAGATAGCTTTTCCTACCTCTTCTTTGTTTAGATAAGCTTTATAGTGGTCAGATCATATTAATTAAACAAATCTCTGTTGTTCAACATTGTGTGTTCAGATAAAATGATGTTTTGTGACATGTTTAGTACTGAAGAAAAGCAACATTTTAAAACAGATTTACTTATTTAAGGGAGTATTTATCTTCCACTCTCTCTGAGTACCCAAACCTGTTTCAGCATTTAATAGCCTTAGCTTACCAGCTAGGCACTGGAGCTATATGTTACTTTTCTTCTAAACTTCTAAGGATTATAGGTGTTAATCAAATGCTAGAATTCCAAAAGTCCTAAAACAATCAGTGTTGAGTGTATTAAGTACAGGGCCATGTCTAGATCATCTGGTACCCTGGGGAGCTGCCCCACACCACTCAACTAAAAGATTAGGATAAAAATCTCAATAACTAATACACTATACTACTAAATTAATTCATTTAAGAAGCAGTGATATTACCCACACCATCTCCAATTAAAGTTGGGATTGGCATAATGGTTAAGGTGTTTACCTTAGAGACACAAAAGTACAGGGTTTGAATTTTACCTTCAAAAAGGAAATTAGCTAGGCTTAAAATGGCCCACAGAGGCAGTTAGCCTAGTACTTACCTATGAATCTATGAACCTATTACTAAACTTGCACCCCATTGGATTGTGCCCTCTCTAGCCTTTGCTTAGGATAGTAACCCCTTTATCCTCCCCTTGTTATGGCTTTCAGAGTATATTTCATGCTAACAAAATTAATCAAGACTGCTGCACCTGAAAAAGCAGATTCAGAATCATATTCTGCTACATTCTTTTCCATTATGTGAGAAAATAAAATAAAAAAATAAAACAAAGTAGCAAACCAAGTAACTGACCTCATTCTGGCTTTTCATTCATAATGCAGCATTACACGTTATAAATGTGCATCATGCATGCTATAGGCAAAATACTGAGGTGTATTCTTAAAGGGTTAGATTCCTGAATCAAAGAAGAAATGCTTCAACTATGTGTGGCCCTAAGTAGGTCTCACCTCGAGTTGCAGCTCTGGAGCACATACAAGGAAAAGGCAATCAGGCTGCTGGAAGGAATCTAGAGAAAAGTCATCAGAAAGATCCATGGAATGGAGAAAAAAGCTTTGACAAAACAGAAGGGAAGCTAGATCTGTTGTCATTTGACACATGAGATCAAAAGAGACAGGGGTGACATAATATTAGTGTAGAGGTTCATGTCAAGCAGATATAAAGGGGGTCATCCTGATAAGGAAGGGCAAAGGGTGAAGGAGGAATAATAACAGCCAGTTGTAGACAATAACTATTCCCTCCTTCATCTCCAAAATATTTCTTCACAGAAAGAAAAGGTAGAATGTGAAATGCATTTAAAGGTTAGACTGACTGCATAGGCATATTCTGTTCTTCTGTTCTTCTATCTTCAGATAAATAGTATGCAAATTGAGAATTCTGTCTGTAGGCACTGGAAAGAAGTTCTACATATGGCAGCAGCTGTTTATGGCGTCTCTACAGGAGATGATGTGACTCAACAGTATTGAAGAGTTGGGAGGCTATCTTCATCTCCTAACTCTCTTAAGTGTGTTGCAATAGAAAAATGTTATCTAAGGATTATCATAGGTAGTACTTATTCTGCTTAGAACCACAACATACACTTAATTCTTGTTTTATTTGTATTATGTTAACAAGGCTAGCCGATGAAAACAGTGGCTTAGCTGTATGGGTTTTATTCTGTGAACAGCTGGCCAGTTTCCAAAGCTTCAGAACACCTTTAATGTGTTTAAACTTGAGCAAAGCTGAAGAAAGAGAGTGATTTGAGGACCGTGCCCTTCAGAGTTTCCATCCTGCCAAAGAATACTCCTTTTCTGGGCTTTTAAAGATCAATGGTCTATTGCTCGGCAGATAAGTTCCCTTGGCGGGACTTCCAGTTTTTAGATTTATGACAGAACCTAAACTTTTTTTCTATGAAATATATATTTTAAAGCTAGGAATAAAGTGTTCTTTTAACTTTTATTCAGGAGAATTACATTTGTGGAACAAAAATTGAAACTATTTTTTCTTTGGTTGAAAAAAAATGCCTTTCAAAATACTTGTTTTGCTGGTTACTGCTGCTGCCAGACTTCCATTGGAATCAGACAACTTCTTCAGCTTTACCATGGAACAACCTACCAGTTAATCAGTTCCTTCATCTTCCAGCCACAAAAAGAAAACAAATTAACAAGCAGTGTTTGCCACAACAGCAGGCTACTAAAGTGTTTCATCCACAGATGGCTGCCTCTGCTGTGGCCATTTCTGGTTCCTCAGACCATTCTTGTTCTTTGGCTCTATCTAGTGTAGTCCCTATAGCCATCATGGACCAAGGATTAGGTACAACACCTGTGGCTGTTGGAAGGCAAAGGTCAACCACTCTTGTTGGTGTTGGAAGAAAGAGTAGGGACTTCTTTACCGAGACAGAATAAGGTGCCTGCCCCTAAGGAGGTCTTTCCTATCAAACGAAGGTCTGCTTCTTCAGAATTGCCTATCACAAAGAAGCAAAAAGTTAAATATATTCCTTCTGTCTCAGTTACTTTGGATATAACTGATTTATTGGGATTAACTAAGAGTTTAGTTCAGGCTCTCAAACTTTCCAGTTTGTCTGTTTCTGATAAAATAGAAAGGAATTCTTCATTTTTTAAGGAGGTTTGAGATTTTGAACGATAAAACGACCGTGAAAGGATTACTTCTGTTTTTTTACTGCAGGTTTCTGATTCTGATTTTGAGGAAAGTGTGGATTATGACAGTCCTTTCAAAGGATATTCTTTTTGTGGAACAACTTCCAGAATGACTCAGTTGTTTCAGTGGTAACAAAATGGTATTCCTCTTTCTTTTAAGAGAAGTTTGATTTGCTTCAGTTGGGATTTCCTGGACCTATGATGCTTCTAACTTTTCTTCTAACAATGGAGGATGTATTTATTACAACCTGTAATTTACCTAACAGCCAGCTGCTTTCCCCACTGAAGTAGATAGATTGCATGAATTTTCACAATCTTACAAGTTTTTATATTGTAACCTCAGATCAGACCTAGTGGTGATTTCTGTTGTAAACCCAGCTGCTGCCAAACATCTGGTAAATGCTAGCCCCTCCCCTTCTGACAAAGATGGGAAAGCTTTTGATAGATTTGGGAAAAAAGTATATTCTTCTGTTAAACTTATTTTTAAGTGTACACAATCTATATTCAAGAACATCCCTACCACATTTTTTGTGCTTTCTAGTCCCTCAGAAAGATTACACTAAGTGTACGTATCTACAATTTGTTGTAACCTTTATGAACCCCCCACAATATTTAAGGCTGGAAGAAAATCAGTAGGAAAACTAAAGTTAGGAGGAAGACGGTATGAGTTATGCTTGTGTTGTCTGTTCACTCAGAAAGATGTACAATTAATGTAGGCTTTAATGAATCCCAGGAATGGTATCTTTTCCTTCATCTGAGGAAAAAACATCCTTTGTGTAACCTTATTGCTTTGTGTCTCATGTGGCTACCCACTCTTTGAAACGTGCTTATAATTTGTCTGATATGACTTCCAGGGCTATTGCCACTGGTACTGTTATGAGTAGGTTTGCTTGGCTGCATACTGCAAACCTAGCTGCAAATGTTAAATCTAAAATGTTGAATTCTGCCTTAGACAGGCAGGCAGTTTTTTAGGCCATGTGCTCTAGAGTTCCTTAAAAGGTGTGATGAGAGTGGCAGGCTAATTCAGGGAATTTCACAGATTTTTCATGCTCCTTCTCCTTCATGTTTTTCAAGGGGTTTGATACTCAATACAACTTTTTTACAAAAAGCAAAATAAGCAGACGCAGCAAGCTAAAGGTAAGAAGAAAATAAAAAGCGATGGCAGGGATGTTCCAATAAGAATAATGGACAGTCCAACAAGTCTATTTTTTACTTTCTGATTTCTCACTTTGGCAACATATAGCTTCAGACAGATGGTTTCAGAAAGGGATCCATTAGGGACAGAGATGGCTGTGAGGATCTCTAACTTCCTCCCTTCCAAGGGATTCCAAACTTTTCATTTTCTTCCTCTCATTCATCCTCTGCTGATTCAGGGGGTTATAGAAGCACTCCCTCCTTCTCTGATAGAAGAACAGTTTATTCAACAATATTTTTGGTATCAAGGAAAGTAGCTTCATGGAGACCAGTTCAGGATCTTTCCTTTTTAAACCAGAAAGCATTTTAATATAAAAGCCATTGAGAGGAACAACAAAAAATGGACTCTAGCCACAGCAAAACATTTCTCTAGCACTTTGATTATGTTTAGTCATGCTTTTCATTATAGTTTTTTTTTTTTTTGCCTAGGAATGTCTCATGATAATTCAGAAGGCAACCAGATAATCAGGGCTGAATTAATAAGAGAGTTGGTGAAACTGCAGCTCCAGGCTTACACTGAAATAGGTTCCAGTGTTTCCACTCTCAGTTTAGGCTGAAATCCTGTCTTATTGTCACAATCACTAAATAGGCTTTTTATTGTTTTCATCTTCATACCCATGTTCATTTTCACTCCCATGAGACCCATAATGCAGTACTGCAGGTAACAACAGGGACGGTGCTTATCTCCCCTCTAGACCAGCAGTAGGTACACTTTGTTAAAGTATGTGACATAGATCTTTGCTGATACTTACCAGTGTATCCAATGGGAAAAGAGAATGAAAGAAGGGCCATGCTGGTGCTGCTTTATCTTCTGATGAAAGAGAAAATGTATACATAGGCTATACTGTCTTCATTATTATGAACATAGACAATGAACAGAAGTCCTGAGAAGCTGGTGGTTCTCTCTCTCATTTGGGATCAATGCATTATATCAACATTTTATGAAGAACAGTTATACTTATTGCTTACAATTACTTGCAGCTTTAGAAAACAATGAATATCCTGTGTATTTAATGCTTTGTTAGTTAATGGAACGGAATGGGTGTACAATGTTTCTGTGTGTACTGCATTAAGGTGATCTTTTACTTAAATAGTCATTGCTCTTTCTCCATTGTTGTTTAGTTGTGTAGTTATGTAAAGGGTTGTGGAATACCAAAGGACTTGCATACTGCAATAAAGATTTATTTTAATATTGATTGCTCTGATTGTTTGGATTCAGTTGATTGATTGCCTTTTGATGTAAACTACACACAAAGCCTCCAGCAACCTAGAGAGCATATACATTACATAAGGATCCCTAATGAAAGAAAGGATCTGTACAATAATTTATTTATTTATTAATGTATTTATTTTATTTTACATTTGTTGACTGGGATATTCCGACTGGATATCTGTCCATTTTTAGCACAGGCCCGGGGAGAAAAGCTCCAGATAACAGAGATAGAACATAACAGATATGAGTCAAACATGTTTACAAAGCCCTCTAGTAGGTACTGACAATATACACAGTGTGTAATAGTATATAAAAAACAACAGGTTGCAGCAAGCTATTATGAGCAAGAGATGCATACAATATTAATTTAAATAAGGCATTGAATAAGCAGTGATTAATCAGGGTTAGTACAGGGACAAAGTCAGTGCTCTTTAAAATACTGTTTGAGGCCTTTTTGAAGAGACTTAAAGAAGGTTTGAGGGTAAGATTAGATGGAAGTGAATTCCAAGTTTTACCAACGACGTTGGCAAAGAGGGAGTCGCCGGCTAAGTTAATGGCTTTGTGGGTTTGGACCAACAGTTTATTGGATGATCGTAGTTGCTTTGAATTATTGTATGGTTTTATGATAGTATTTTCAGGGTGGTACAAACGTTTGTGTGCTACTATAAGCTGATTGAACAGAAGTAGGCTAGACAGTTCTAGCCACCTGAGAAGACAGGTTTTTGACAGTGATGTGTCATATATGTTGAGCCCATGGCAAATGTGGCAATATGGTGGTTACAGTGAGAGAGCTTACTAAGTTCAGATTTGCTCAAATTGGAGAGTACGGGGGAGGCATATAGAAGGGTAGAGAGTAGGTGTGAGTGGGTGATTGCAGTCCTAGCTAATGGAGTTAGAAAAGGTTTGCTTCTATGTAATGAGCCAAGCTTCTTATTAATGTTTTTATAGTTTTATTGATATGGAGATCAAATTTGAGATTATTATCCACTATAAGTCCTGGAAGCTTAGTATGGTCATCTGGAGAGATAGAGGTACCGTTGTTGGATGTTATGGAGATGGAAAATGGGGTGGATCTACTGGTGGGGGTAAAGAGGAGCAGTTTAGTTTTGTTGGGATTTAACTACAGATGGTGATTAGAGAGCCACATTTCAACTGTGTTAAATGTGTTTTGTGTCAAGGTTTGCAGGTCTAAAGGGGAGGAGGCCATACAGATCAGGGTGGAATCGTTTGCATATTGAATGCAGGATGCATCAGGGATGGCAGTATGAAGATTGTTGATGAAGGCAGAAAAAAGTAGAGGACCTAGAATAGAGCCCTGAGGGACATCAAGGGTGAAAGGTAGCAGGGTGGACAGTTTGCCCTGCCATAATACAGCCTGCTGTCTGCCATTCAGATAGGATAGGAACCACTGAATAGCATGGTTATCTGGGGAGATAGATTTTAGGGAATGGATGAATAATCTGTGGTTGACCATATCAAAGGCCTTAGACAGGTCTAGAAATAGGCCTGAAGATAGCCTATTGTTGTTCCTATTTTGGAATATGTTATTTGTAAAAGAAAGGAGGGCAGGGGATGGTGCTGTGATGTGGCCTAAAGCCATGCTGAAAGTTGGCAAGCAGACCATCCTGAATGAGATAGTCCATAAGCTGCTTATGAACACACTTCTCCATTATTTTGGTTAATGATGAGAAAATGGTAATGGGTCTATAGTTGGACAGTTCTGTTGAACTTCTACCTTTGTGGAGTGGGATAACATGGGATATTTTCCAGATTGAGGAGATAGTTCCATCAGTTAGTGTTCTATTGATTAGGGTGGAGATGAAGAATGCTATGGTGTTGGTGGCTTTTTGCAGGTACTCTGCAGGAAAGAGGTCAGCAGAAATGGTGGTTGGTTTTAATTTTTTGATAAGGGATTGGATAAAAGTGGTAGAGACAGGTTGGAAGTTAAAGGGAGGATGAGAAGTGGGTGTGTTAGTGGTAGAGTTAGAGTGGGTGGGAGTAGGTTAGCTAAGGACTGAATAGTTTCAGTGAAAAAGTTATTAAAGGCAGTGGCAACAGTTTCTGGGGATTTATGGGTATAGTTTGATGGGGTTGCGGTAGTAGATTGTCCTGGATTAAAAAGTCGGTTAATACCTGTCCAAAACTGTTGGGGATTGTTTTGGTGTTTAAATTTGTATAATCAGTAATCTGATCCATCTGCAGATTTTCCCTCTGCCTTTTTTCAGATGATGAAGTACATTGCCATGGCTACACTGCCATTAGATTAGAACGTCAGGCTGCTGAATGGGTAGGGGAGAGGGTAGATTTATTTAGCTTTAAGTTCTCGACTCACTCCACATGGCTTATAATCAGAAGTCACTTTGCTTCAAGTTTAGGAAACTCTACCACAGGTGCTTGTTAATAAAGAAGAAGAAAAAAATGCAGGAAAACTTAACAGTACAGATAAGACTGTGGCTCACACATTAAAACAAGCATATTTTGCTGTTTCTTGTTCAGTCATCCCGAGAGTTGTAGTGAGAGCATACACCAGTTTAAGAATAAAGCATTACCTGAATATGTGATTCCTCACATTAGATACCATGGGTCAATAAACAAAGACTTGCTTTCTGATCAGCCATTTGGTGACATCATCGCAGATCTTGAAATGAAAGACCAATCTCCAATCTAGATATTTCTTAAATAAATGTATCATCCCTCAATACATAGCTATGTAAGTCAATGCTCTTCCCCAGTTAACAAATTCATATTAAAACAAACAAGCACATCACTAAATCAAATGTTTTATAGGAATAGTAAACCTGCCTAACAGTGTTGTGACCAGAAGCACTAGAGAACATGCCTCTTAACTTGCAGATTCAGAATTCAGGACAAAGCCCTTGAACATGAGGGACATTTGTCCAAAATCAGGCATACCTTTTTAGCATAACATTTGTATATCCATGGCTTATGACATTTTCCATTTTCAATGGGTTTATGAGATACTGTGGGCTTTCATTTACCTACAGGGGATCTTTAGAATGGAAGGGGGCACCATGGTTTAAAAACAGTTATTTAAGATGAAAACTCAATATAGGTTTGATAGGGCATATGTTTCTTGAAAGAGGATTTTTTTTAATTTGTTAACCAGATAAAGGTCCAAGGTATAAGTGCTTGTTATCAAGTGAGACCCAAGAGCACGATCTAGTGACTTTTGTCGTACAAAAGGTATATTTTAAATGAAACTCATTATAAATCCATAGCTATAATCCACTGATCTAACCTGTCATTTCACAGATGATTATAATAGTCTTTGTAAATACAAACCATAGCTAATTTCAAAACTCCCCCAATCCAAAAAATCACAAAAATGTATGCAGAGGTGTACACAAAAGCCCTGTATGACCATATAAACAATTACATAGAAAAAGTGTTACCAGACTGAAATAAACCCAAGTCAAACCACAAAAACAAGTCACCCTGGCAGACCCCTGGTATTAACAGGTTGTACAAAAAAAAGAAAATCCTCTCAAGAAGTAAGTGGGAATGTTCAAAGCACAGCAATAACTCCTTCATTAGGCTAAACAAGCAAATCAGGGAACTAGTCAAATCTCTGAAAGCAGACTTTGAGGTAAAAACAACCTCCAAAAGCTAAGGATAACCATAAGGCATTTTTCAGTTATGTCCACAATCTTAAGGGCAACACACAACAATGTGCAGAGATTGTTGTAGATGGTATCACCTATACTCAGCCAGATGTTATAACAAATCTGCTGGCCAACATATTCAGCTCGGATTTTATGTCCCCATCAGTCCCAGTTCTTCCCCAAAAAATACTCTCCACTACCCCACCAAGAATTATCACCAAAGAACAGGTTGACATTGCCCTCATTAAAGCTAAAAACATGGCTTCAATGGGTCCTGATGATATACCAGTTTACTTCTTAAACAGCTTAAAGCAGGACTTATCAGGACCATTAGGATCTCTATTTAAGCACAGCCTCTGGACTGTCTTTGTCCAGATAGAGTGGAAGACAGCAACAATCATCCCTGTGGACAAAGGGGGACCATCTACTGACCCAGGAAATTATAGACCCGTAAGTTTGACTAGTCTTATATGCAACGCCATGGAATTCATAATCATGGACCAGATAAATAATGACATAGGTAACCTCCAAACACAACTTGACTCAATTCAGCTTTGTCAAGGTCAGGTCATTCCTACTGAATCTGGTGGATTTCTTTGAGAAAGACAGTAAGTCTATGGATGAGGGTAAAGCAGTACATAAAGCCTACCTCAACCTGGCCAAGACATTTGACACAATTCCCCACTCAGGTATTATAAATAAACTCACAAAACTGGGCATAAATCCCTACATCACCAGATGGATTGCCAACTGGCTCATGGACAGGACACATGATTAAAGTGGGTAAATCCAGATCCAGCAAGAGGCCAGTTACTAGGGTGTGTCACAGAGCTCAGTGCCAGGACAACTCCTGCTCAAAATATACTTCTCTGAAGTCAATGTTAATGTGGAATTCCTTTGGATGATACAGTTTGCCAATGACTGCAAGCTGGGGGCAAACAGTGAATCCCCCACCGAAGTAGATATCCTTCGAGAAGGTCTAGATTAGACAAGTGATTGATGCCAGAACCATGGCCAAAAACTAAATGAAAAAAATGCATTATCATTCCTTTTAGGATTTTAAATCCCCTGTAAATTATAACAAAAATAGCACACCCCTAAGACTAGACTCAGGAGAGAGATCTAGGTACACAGATAGATAGTAGCCTGAACTTTGACTGCCATGTGTCCACTGCAGTGAGGAAGTCCTTCTATGTGGCGCAACTTATAAGTAACGGTATGGCATCCAGATCCAAAGAAATTATAGTCGCACTGTACTCATTAGACCAATAATTAAGTACAATGCACCCTTTTGTATGTACTTGACTAGGTACTTACAGCAGCTGGACAGACCTCACAGATTCTTCACCAAGAAAATATGGGGACAACATGTCCTATGTGGATAGACTAAAAACCCTATCCCTTTACTCTGTCTCCTACAAACTATTAAGGGTTACTCATGCCTGACCTACAAGGCACTCACAAATCCACCCCTGATGAATCTGCTACACATATGCAAGTCAAACAGCATGAGGTTCACCCTATCTAGTGATCTAAACTTAGCGAATCAAACAAAACATGCTGGTGAGACAGATATGTGTTTCAGAGATAGTCCCTTCTTTGGAGCAGGCTTTCTATTTAAATTAAGTAGAGCCCTCTCTTGCCCTCTTCAAATGTAGTTTGAATCAATGGATGGGGATTCACAAATTCACACCTGGGGTAGTGCCTATGCCCCTTATGGACAAGGGCAGTCTGCAAGATAGTCAATGCATAGGCACAAATCCATGCCATCCTCTTGCCCATAGGGGTAATATACTGTGTAAAATCAAGTTATACTGGCTTGGCTTGTAAAGGATCTTAAGATGTTAGCCGAGTAATTTCCCGTGAACATATTAACCTATGGGACAGATTACATTTTGTCTCCACAAACTTCTGATTCATATACCAAAGAAAGTGTGGCTTTGACTAGTGCCTTTGATGGTTTCTGCTTTTCTGAAACTATTTCCAGACTGCATCAGTTGTTTCAGTTAGAAAACATGTCCTCAGAGGCTGTTATTGTGCCCTTGTTATGTGTGAAGGGTTACCATAATGGTTAAGGTCTTAACCTCATAGATACAAGGCACAGAGTTTCAGTATGACATATGGTTATTGGCATGTGATAGTCTGCAGACTGATAGATAGTACTTACCTATGAACCTGTTTACCTATGAAGAGTGATGTTTCTCAGTCCTTTGAGAAGTATTATGATATGTTAGAACTAAAATTTCTAAAACCAGCTCTTATTCCTTCTGTTCTTTCTGCCTTGGATGATATTTTTTTCACAGCCTGTAATTTGACATACAGCGAACATGCAGCAGATAGATTGTATAATGTTTCTCAAGCTTTTGCATTATCATTCACTTTTGCAAGATCAGACCTATCAGTTATTGATTTATTAAATCCAACTGATGCTAAACATTTGGGTCCTACTAGTCTCTCTCCTTCTGACTAGGATTTTCAGACTCTTAACAGATTTGGGAAAAAAGTATGTTCTTCTGCTGTTGTTTTTAGAATTCTCAACTGTCAAGCTGTTATTTTGAAGTATATCTTTGTCTCTTGTAAGAATATGAGAGATATCTTGGCTTCTACTTCCTCTCCAGAGGTGAAATCTACCTTGTCTAACTTGGTTGCTTCTCTTTCTGAAGTTGGTGTTCATTGTTTAAATGTGCATATGTGATTCTACCGATGCCACTGCCACTGGAACTGCCTGAGATTTGCCTTGTGGCATTCTTAGAACCTTTTAGAAGATGTCAAACATGACATTTTTGAATTCCTCCTTTGATAGAGACCTAGGTATTAGACATTCTGCGACAGCGGTCATTAAAAAGTGTGATGAGAGGGGTGATTTTAGGGATCTCCCAGATTTTTCAGCTCAGGAAAATAAATAGATGAAGAGATGAAGCAAGCTAAAGGTAAGCAAACATGTAAAAAGCAATGGCAGGGAGGTTCCATAATGTAAACTGGAACTCCTCAGAGGAAAGGATGGTCTCATATGTTGTAATAACTGTTTGCAGTGCTTCCTTCTCCTCTCACACCCTGTCAGTCCCTTCATCCTACTTGAAAGTCTGAGCCTCCATTTCTTTTTTTTGTTAACATTTATTTTCAGACAGATAGGTTCTGAGAGTATAATGGTGAGTGTGGAAGAGAGGTGAAGAAGAGAGTATAGGCAGGATGGAGTGGGTGGAGAAGAGTGTCAGGAGTGATTTGTGACACACAGATACCAGTAAGAGTGAAAGGGAAGGTCTACAAGAGGGTAGTGAGACCAGCTGTTATATGGGTTGGAGACAGTGGCATTGACAAAAAGGCAGGAGTCAGAGCCTGATGTTGCAGAGTTGAAGATGTTAAGATTTGCACTGGGTGTGATTAGGGTGGACAGGATTAGGTATAAGTATATTACAGGGTCAGCCCAGGTTGGAAGGTTTGGAGACAAAGCCAGAGAGGAAATATTACGTTGGTTTGGACATGTGCTGAGGAGGGATGCAGAGTATATTGGGAAAAAGATGCTAAGGATGAAGCTGCCAGGTAACAGGAAAACAGGAAGACCTAAGATAAGGTTTATGGATGTGGTGAGAGAGGACATGCAGGTAGTTGGTGTGACATAGCAAGATGCAGAGGACAGGAAGAAATGGAAACAGTTGATCTGCTGCGGCGACCCCTAACAGGAGCAGCCGAAAGAAGAAGAAGAAGAAGAAGAGGTTCTGAGAGTAATCAGTCTAAATTACAGATAGCAGTGGGAGTCTCTCCCAATTTTTTGAGGAAGTCCTCCTTATCTTCCAGACCAAACTATTTTTTTCTTCCTGCCTTCCAGCATATGTGCACTCAGAGGATGAAAGAAGCTGCCCCTCATCCTTAGCGATGTTTTATTCACAGATGTTTCTGGTGCCAAAAGAAGGAAGATTCTCAGAGGCCAGTTGTGGTTCTTTCCCTTTTGAGCCTGTTTGTGATAGTGCCAAATCTAATAAAGGTGTCACTTCACAACTTGTTACTCCTTATGCCTCATTTGAATTTTCTACTGACCCTTGATTTAAAAGTGACATATCACCACATTCATCCAGATTTTAGATGTTTCTTAAGGTTTACTATATCTGGATCACATCATTAGTTCTCTGCATCACCGTTGGACTATCTATTGCTCCAGGGTGTTCACAAAGGTTTTATTTTGATAGCTTGCTGCAGATTGTAAGGTATTCTTATTACATTTTTCCTTATTTAGATGGCTTACTTATCTTTGCAGAGACATTTTCAAGGTGTCAGTAAGCTCTCATTTGATGAGGGATCTCCTACACATACTCGGATTCCAGGACAATATATATATATATATATATATATATATATATATATATATATATATATATATATATATATATACATATATATATAAGTCTTGCCTGTCTCATTACCACGATTGTTTTCCTGTGGTATCTTCTGGACACCTCAGTGTAAAGAGCTTTTTCTTCCATATGGAAAAATAGATATGTATTTAGATCTATTACTGAGTTTTTCTACTCATATTTCCATCTCATCAAAGGAATTCCCAGGATTCTGTGTCTCATGGCATCTATGATACTCATAATACCTCTTGCAAGAGTCCACATGAGAAAGAGCCATCGGTATCTGAAATATCTGTGGTCCCAGCATCAACATACCTTGACTTTTCAGATTCCTGTTTTATGGTTTGGGAAAAGGGAGATTTTATGGTAGAGACACCAGATTTTTCAGAATCCAAGTATCCCATTATCCTCTTCTGATCAAGCACAGGCAGTCAAAACAGAAACCTCAGACTTTTGGAAACAGTGTTTATGGAAAAAAAGTGCAAGGTCTTTAGAACAAAAAGTACAGACCAAAACATAAACATTAAAGAGATGTCAGCTCTTATAAATGCTGTCAACTCTCTCAGTTGTCTATGGTCCCTGGGATTTCTACAAGTGTTATAGGTGACACCACAGAGATGTGGTGTATAAGCAGGTGTGGGGGGACCAGATTTTGTCTTTTGTGTAGACTATCCATGGTAACCTGGGATACAGCTTTTCATCACAATCTCACTCTGCAGTTCATATCATCAGAGCAAAACTGTGTAGCAGACAAGCTGAGCAGGACCAGGATAGACCCTCAGAAATGGCAACTGAAACCCACTGTCTTTGAATATTTGATCTAGCTGTGGGGAGCACCTCAAATAGATCTTTGTGACTCTGCTCACAACAATCATTTGGTAAAATACTGCTCTAGGACTCCATAAAAAGAAGGCTTAGAGAACAGCTGCATTTTATTTTCTTTGGAGAAGACTGTTCTTGTATGCTCTTCCAATGTTTGCTCTGATATCCAGGGTGATTCGTGTGATTCAGAAGGACTCCCCAAAGATCATTGTGGTGACTCCCTTTTGGCTCAGGCAACAGCAGATATTAATGGAAGCAATAAAACCTTCTATTTCATCATATATTAGCAATTAAAAAAAGGTTTTCTAATTGGTGCCAAGAAAAGAACCAGTACCTATTCAGGGCTTGTGCTTTTCCAGTTCTACATTATGTGTTTGAGTTACTGTCCTGTAACCTGCCTTCCTACTCAATCAAAGTTTGTTCTTTGGCCAATTCAGCATGTTTATCCATGGATCTCCCCTCTTTAAATGCAGTCTCATGTCAGAATGTTTTTGAAAGGGCTGTGGTGTATGAAGGCTCCTAAAAAACAGGTGGTTCCTCCTTGGGATCTTAATTTTGTGTTAGTTTTTTTAACTCTTGTAACATTTGAACCAACTGATTAGTCTGACTTGAGGTGTTGGACATGAAAAACAATTGTGCTTATTGCTGTGATGTCTGCAGGAACATTTGAGTTGCAAGCTGTTATGGTGGGTCAGACATATTTTATTTTTCACAGAGGGTCAAGGCTCATTCTAGTAGGGTTTTGTCTTCATCTGTTGCTTTTTGGAAAGGGTTTAATTTTATAAGGATTCTAGAAGCAGCAACCTGGTCCTCTGTGCATACTTCTACAAATCACTATGAACTTAGATTCTTTCTCCAGTCTAGGATAGGGTTTGCCAGGTCTATTCTTCATGGGCTCCTGGACCCTAATCCTTCCTGCTCTTATTTAGTTTAGCTGTGGTAATCTATCCATATGCCTTAGGATAATGCAGCAGTTATGAAAGTAAACTTACTGGAGCAGTAGATGTCTTCATGATCATTGCTGCAAAAGTGGTTCCCCTCTTACAGTCCCCTATTTCTTTTATGTTTTTTATGCCAGACTATGGATGTTCATTACTATTGTCCTAGCATTGCCCTTCTCAGGGTTTTAGTTTTCCTCTCACTGTTGGTATGAAGTCTCTGAAGGGCTTGGCACCAAAACCTTTATTTTAGCCAGCTCAGCTGTGGCTGACTAATTGTTTGGGTACACGTTATAATAGTCAGTACTTCAGTTACAGGTGGTTTTGTGTTTGAGTTGCATTTTTTAGTAATTGCTTTTTTTTTTGGTGCCAACAACATTAACCTTATTGAGGCCTTAAAATACCTAGACATTTCAAATCTTAAGTTCCAGCTCAAAAGCATCATTTCCTTACTTACAGCCATTTGATCCTTTTTGATTTCTGCAGAGTATTCTACAGGGAATGTTTAAAATCTGCCAACTAATTACACTCCTTAGAAAACATGTTCACAGTTGGTGGTGCAGTGGTTAGCATTGCTGCCTCACATCAAGAGGTTCTCCGGTTCAATCCTCGGCTGGGGTGCCTTCTGTGCGGAGTCTGCATGTCCTCCCTGTGGTCACGTGGGTTTCCTCCAGGTGCTCTGGTTTCCTCCCACATCCCAAAGACATGCTGCAGGTGGATTGGACACTCTAAATTGGCCCTAGGTGTGTGTGTGAGTGTGCCTTCTGTGGAAGGTTGGGCGCCGGGCTGGCAACCCGACATCGTAAAACTCCACTGCCATTCAATGTGCAGACAAGGTGATCCGCTGTGGCGACCCCTAACTGGGAAAAAGCCAAAAGAAGAAGAAGAAAACATGTTCACAGTTACCTCTGTCTTTTCTATCACACCTACAGCATTTGATGTCTAACTGAGGAAAAATTATCCAACGTCTACTTGGTGTTTAAAAATACCTGTGCAAACACTTCCAAGCAAAAATCCTAGCACTAGCCAGTATTTCAGACCCTAAAATTAAGTTGTATAGTATTAGCAATTCAGTGTAAGTGATTAGTTTTCATTCTGTGGTATAAATTAAAGCTGCAGTGCTCACCATCTAGCAAATGTTCTGCAGTGTGCACAAATGACTTGTACAGTTTTTGGAATAAGTGATCTATATAAAATTAGAAGTTGTAACTCTACAAAGCACTTGTGTGACATTATCATTACACTGTAAAATGTAGCCTAATTCTGTCCTTTCACAAAGTACTCCTTGATTAATTACCATCTAACCTATTTTCAGAGTATCACCCTAAATACTTAGTTCATAAATCTTCATGGTGTTTTATAGTAATCTCCCTGCAACACCCCAGTAATACAACCAGCCCTAGTCCTCCATTCTCTGGCAAAATAGCTCAGCTGTATATTCTCACCCCATCTTTTGTCCATCTCAGTGCCCTAATTGTCTCAAGCCAGCATAACACCTACTTTATTCTTACCAACTGTTCATTGCTTCTATCAGTTGATATTGTAGGCTGCAAAAGATGTAAATATTTAACTGTCACAACAATGCACACACATTCAGCAATAAACCACTGACCCTCTATTGACTTCCATACTGAATTCACCCAGAAACCAAGTCAGCCTTTTACCCCACCAAGCGTCCCCCCAGTAGATGCAGGACCTCTGGATTACTCACTACCATTGTATTTCAAAGTAATCACAGCAAAAGACACTGAAAACACATGCCACAAAATAACACCTCTTGGGTCTGACAATCTACACCTCAGTTTATAACAACATGCAGTGTTCACATTGACAGCATTCTTCACCCTCCTCCAGGACATATATAATCACTGCCTCTCTCACAGCATTTTTCTTCTATATGGAAAGAGGCCATTATAAAGATCATATCAAAGATCAAAAGCCATCTCAGCTGTTCAGACATTAATCTAATATCTATTCTCACAACTCTGAAGAAAATTTTTGAAACAGATTGCCTTCAGTTAACTTGCTGAATATATCTATAACCAATAACTGCTGTTTATTATGCATTTTTTATTTATTTATTTATCATTTGTTGACACAGTTAGTCCATACAGGGGAGATCCAATATGGTATTTATAGTTCTAGGGGAAATTTGGCCAGGGCAACCTTCCTGTACCCTTTGGAGGAGAGGAAATGAAGCTACTGCAGTTCTGGAAATTCCAAGATAAAGGAGATTACAGTAGGGCTGGAGAGATGGGAGCAGGAGGAAACTTACTGAAAACAGAAAGACAAAGGAGGTGAAGTAAGTGCTGCATAGCTGTAAAATGTAGAACTGGTGACACAAGTGTTAACAGATATGATGACCAATGCACAGCCAAAGGAAACAGAGGAAGCCTGATGGAGTGGCATCGTGGAGAAAGTATTACAGGATGAAGAAACAGTGAGATCAGAAACACAAACAACAGATGGAGGTATTCTCAGCTGCTGGAGGAGCCAGTTTTCAAGGCATACCTCTGCAACAGGGTTTTTTAGTACAAGAAGGAAAATGTTTTTCAAATACAACAAGAAAGAATGAAAGAAGGAACTGAGAAGGGGCAAACATTTGCAGTTTCTCAACAGCCACAGAAAAGATGACCAATGGTAAGAATAAAAAGTAAAAGCAATGGCAGTGTGAAGAGGGATAACATTATGGAGTGTATTATTTTTACCACTAGGGTGTAACATTAAAGACATAAGAGAATGAATTCATTCGGGATCTGAAACTTTTTGTGTAGTGATATTTTAAATATTTTTCTAGATGGAAAAAGTTATGAATGAGAGTAAAGAAATACAGTAGCACAATGCAAAGACTATTTATTTCAGACCTTAGGCCTACAACTAAAAAAAAATAAATATGCAGTTTAGGACTTCATATATGGATGAACATGAATTGCAACTGTTTTTCTTTCACTGTGTAATAAAGTACATAGCATTACAAAAATATGTGATAAAAGAAATGTTTAGACTAGAGTTTGGGAAGTGTGGGTAAAATGGATGTTGAGGATGGGAAAATTCAATATATTTCAAATACAATAATTGTGAATGGTAAGAGAGGATTTGTTAGGTATTGGGACCAGCCCAATGCATGTTATTCCTGTGAGGATGAAAATCATTCAGTACAAAACTGTAATAAACAAATATGCAGACAATGTGGGGAAAAAAGGACATACAGCAAAAAACACCACAGGAAAATAATCTTTTGGTGAAGAATTTGGATGCTTCTAGTTTGACTGAATTATATTAGAAAGCACAAAACAAAGACAAACTGTAGAAAATATTACTACAGAAGATGTTGAATGAGAAGGTGGTATAGTGAAGGAGCTAGTGAAGAAAGGTTAAACAATGAAGAGATGGTTTGAGTAGAAAGAAAAGTTCAAAGATAGGTTATTAATATACAGAAAGAGAACGGATTTTAAATTTTAGAAAGTGAAGAGAAAGAAGAGGGTGAAATGGGAATAGGAGTAGAAATAGAACAAGCTAAAGAAAAATCATTTGGTAACAGACTTAGGAAAAGGAAAATAAAAAAATAAGATCTAGAAGTAAAACCATTACAGAAATGGAAAAGTTGCTCTAAGAATTTAAGCATTAAATTTGACTAGCACTAGAAAAGATATGAGGTTTGGTAGTGGTTGAATGGTGTAAAAATAAAGTGAATGTTTATTACTTGCTTTATACCAAATTTAACAAAGAAGAAAAAGGAAAAAGAATACAGACAGTATGGGGGAGAAAATGTTTTATCAGTAGGAAATGAGACAATTCTTATAAAATATAAGAATTTTATATATAACAGTAGTGCCAGGAAGAGTAGTCCTATATGATATAAGACTGAGACAAAAATGTATACGATTAATAGTCATTCATGCATACATTAATATTACAGAGTGAAAACAGTTGTTTGCAGAAATAAAGAAAAATGGGTAGTAAATATATTATTAGTGATGGCAAGAGATTTTAACTGTAACCTGAGGAAAGAAAAGGAAAAATAACACAAACTATTAAGATTTTAAGAAATTTAAAAGAAGGAAAGAATAGAGAATGGACATATAAAATGGTAATTTTTAGTCTAAAATTTATTATGTAGTTTTCTCTAATGACATGAAAGAAATAACAGGGGGAAAAGAGATAGCAGCATTCACATATCCTAGAGCAGTACGAGCCAGTAGTGAAACAATAAAGCAGGGAAAAGGGATAAAAAGATTAACTGAAGAGTTTAAAAAACAGGAAGGCATAGGTTCATAGGTTCATAGGTAGGTACTAGGCTATCGGCCCAAGGGTCTATGTAAGCCTAGCCAGCAAGGTTCCATGGCTTACGCCACCCAAGAAAGTTATTTTCCTGTGCCACTGTTGAGCAGAGACACAGAAGTGATCCCTGGGATGTATTTCCCATTTCCAATCCACTCATCAAGATTTTTCTTGAAGAGTGCTAATGAAGAACTTTGCTTGACATAGATGGGTAGCTTGTTCCAGAGTATAGGACGTCTCTGGGACAGGAATCTATTCCTCCAGCGTGTCCTGTTTATTGTGGTGACAAGGTTTAGGTCCCTAGAGTGTGTAGCTTGGAGGGATTGGGATTTCTTTAGGTGTAGCATGTCCAACAGATCTGGGTTTGACATAGCTTTATATGTTAGGCAAAGATCACCTCGGAGTAGGAGATATGCTATGGAGTAAATTTGGAGTTTTTTAAGGCGGTCAGTGTAGGGCATTTGTTTGAGGCCAGTAATCCTCTTTGTGAGGTACTTCTCTGGCCTTTCCAGCTGCTGCAGATGTCTTGTGAGATACATTCCAAAAGGGGCGTTATACTCTATAATGGGTCTAATGAGTAACAAGTAGGGGGGAACAAT
The DNA here is from genome assembly GCF_019279795.1 of Protopterus annectens. Taxonomy (NCBI): domain Eukaryota; kingdom Metazoa; phylum Chordata; order Ceratodontiformes; family Protopteridae; genus Protopterus; species Protopterus annectens. Next base: position 610,184,366 of record NC_056751.1, on the reverse strand, counting down.
GACCTCTTTTTTCCTGGATGAGAACCCTTTTATGATGAGGTGCACCATGTAGAAGGACTTCCTGACTACTGTGGTGATGTGACTATCAAAGGAGAGACTACTGTCTACCTGGGTCCCAATGTCTCTTATCACGCATTCAGTGTTAAGTAGATTGCTGCCTATGTGGTAGTTCATGGGTACAGAGTTTTTACCAAAGGGTATCACACTGCACTTTTTGGCATTGAGCTTGGGGCCATGGCTCTGACACCAGGTATCTGACTCAGTGAGGCCCTTCTGTAGGATGTCCACATCATTTGGGGACTTAACTATGGCTCCTAGTTTGCAGTCATCTGCGAACTTCGTTAGCCAGAGGCCTTCTGTGTTAGCCTGTACTTCAGAGAAGTAGATACCAAACAGGAGAGGTCCCAGGATGAAACCCTGTGGTACTCCACTTGTCACTGCTTTGAGGTCAGATTTGGAGTCTGCAACTTTTACAGTGTGGGTTCTGTCAGTGAGCCAGTTGGCAACCCATCTTGTGACGTAGGGACTTATACCTAGTTTAGTGAGTTTAGCTATAATTCCAGAATGGGGGATGGTGTCGAAAGCCTTGGCGAGGTCAAGATAGGCTGTGTGAACCACCTTACCCTCATCCACGGCTTTGGTGACTGCCTCAAAGAAGTTGATCAGGTTCAGGAGGCATGATCTGCCTTTCACAAACCCAAACTGGGTGGGATCCAGAGTTTGGAGGTTACCAATGTCATTGTTTATGAGTTCCATGATGATATGTTCCATGGCCTTGCAGACCAGGCTCATCAGTCTAATAGGTCGATAGTTCCCGGGATCAGTGGTGGCTCCCCCTTTGTGGAATGGGATAACTGTTGCTGTGCGCCATTCAGTGGGCACAAAGCCTGATGCGAGGTTATTATTGAACATGGTGCTTAAGTGGGGAGCCAGTTCGTTCTGAAGTTCATGTAAAATGCAGCCTGGGATGTTGTCCGGTCCCATGGATGCTGTGTTTTTGGCTTTAGAGAGTGTAGCTTTTACATGCGTAATTGTGATTACAGGGACTCTGTATTCTTCCTGTATAGGTATGGGCCCTTTAGGGGGTGAGAGGGGGGTAAAGTTAGCACTGAACCTAACTGCCAGGATGTTGGTAGTATCAGTTGGTTCTGTAATTTTCATGCCTTTGTGCTGTAACTCAGAGCAGATCTGGGTGTTGCCATCTAGATTCTTGACATAGCTATAGAATGCTTTGTGGTTGTCCTTGGATTTCGTGGTGATTTTGTTTTTGTAGCTAGCTTTGGAGGATCTTATAAGGGATCTCAGTTTCTTATTGAGGCTGACCAGGGAGCTCCTCCACTCACAGGATTTTAATCTCTTTTGCAACAGTTTCTTCCTTCTGTTGTACAGTTTGTTTATGGCAGGGGACCACCAGATTGGCTTCCTTTTTTTTGGAGGATAGCGTCTTGGTTCTGTTTGGAATAGCATGATTCATGCAGTTGTGTATGATAACACAGAAGTAAATATCACTGAAAGATCATACAGCAATGAGACCATTTTATAAAAAGTGGGCACAATGATGGGTAGTGTATAAGCAGAAGTACAAAATACATTTAGAAGCAGAAAGGAAAATAGAAATGAAACAAGAACAAATGTAAAGAATGTTTATGAAATTGTGAGAAAGAGAACAAGGAAGTGACAGAAATGGGTAAAATTGAAAAAAAAAAAGAATACAGGAAAAGTAAAAGTGATGTTACATAGGCAATTTTATTTTCTAAATGAAAAGAAAGAGGTTTCCCTTATTTAAGAAAAGAAGTAAAGATGAGAGAAGGACAGATGGATGCTATTTTAGATGACACATTAGACATACAGTATAAGGAAGAATATATTATGGAGGTGTTAGAAAGTTTTGTAGGGAAAATGTATAACAAAGATGAAATGGAAAGGTAAGACAAATGCAAAGTGAAAAAAAGTGAAAATAGTAAGGATTTTTTTATAAAATTATATAACAATAGACGAAAAAGAGAAAGTGATAAAAATAAGGTAATTATGAATCAGCACCAGAATTAGATGGTATAATTGAGTATTCTAGGGAAATAAAAAAAGACAAAAGCTGAGTTTTTTAAATACTAAATGAATGGATGAAGGAAGGTATAATGGAAGAAGATATACGGGGTGGAGTGATAACATTTAAAAGGAAAAAAGATGAAAGAGAAGGTATAAAAGTTGTAACCCTATAACACTAGGGTGTAATGATTATATGATAACATATTTATGAAAATTGTAAGAATATGCTCAACAAGGTATTAAGGTTGAAAGTACAAATATGC
>NC_056751.1:610172057-610177057 GCF_019279795.1 Protopterus annectens | reverse complement strand
AAGGATGACACGCTTAAGACAGTAGCACCCCTTGTTTGCACTTTGAAAAATCCAATAATCTAAGGTGACAATAGAACCCAACCCACAGACTTTGCTCTTCCAATATCAAAGGCAAGTTTCCCTACCTGTTGATCTACTGACACAACCTAAGTGGCTCAGTCCTGCCTCCATTACTCTTCTCCATTTACATTAACAAACACTCCTCTTGTATTCCACCCCTTCCCATCCTACTTTATGCAGATGACATGGTCAGATGCCAAGCAAACTTCTTTCACCAAATCAAGAAGGAACAACTGCAACAGGATTTCCTTGTTTGACAGATTGGTTAAATTCATTAAGTTATTTCTGACTCTTTGGAAAACCAAAACTATGCTCTTTGGCACATATCAAAATCTAAAATGTATTCCTGCTGACCCAACCATTCTTTACCACTACCTGCACTCCCCTAGAAATGTCCACTTCTTTTAAGTGCCTTGTGCATTAGCCAGACTAAAATATAAATTTTCAACTTCACATTCAAAAAAACTAGATCAAAACGACACCAAAACATATTCTAGGCCTGGAAAATCTATCACTATCTCTCCAGAGATGGAAGAAAAGCCATAGGTAATCTATCACTATCTCTCCAGAGATGGAAGAGAAGCTATAGATAAAGAGATCCTAATGGCACATAAAGAATATGTTCAACCATTACGAATCACAGTCCCAAAGGAAACAAAAGCTCACCTCATTACAAATAACAGCTAAGAAGTGTCAATTCATCACCACTATCAAAAATAAAATAGTAACATTTAATCCATCTCCATGGCTATCAAGACAAAATCAACAATTAATGAATCAAAGGGACAGTACTTTATATTACAGAAACAAACGAACAAAGTTGAAGGTAACTTAATAAAATGTAAACAGACATGAAACTCTGCTAAAAGCAAAATCAAAGACAATAATGTATTACACAAGTCTACAAACATCTGCTTGATTCAAACCTAAATGTTTTTAGTCTTCAGTTAATCAGCTTCTTCACTCGTTCAGTCTGTCCAACCAACTACTTCTTTAATTAATCACGCTGAAAACATTGCAAGCCAATTGACTTCATTTTTCATCGATGCTGTAACCTCTCTACTAAAAATTGGAGCTCCTAACCCTCCCTTATTCTTTGAATGCCCTCTACACACCATTAAACTGTTTCTAGCTTATATCTACCTCCACTATCAGAAGATTTCTCCTCAAGCTAAAACTCATTCTTCTTGCATCAGACAATCAAGCAGAAGAATACATCAAAATCCCAGCTGATGCAGTGACCTGTCCTCTTTCAATACTAATCAACCACTCAGTCAATGAAAGCTGTGTCCTAGAACTCTGGGAAAAATCTTAAATATTAACTGTATAAAGATGGGAATTCTACAGATCTATCCAGTTACTGGCTCATCACCATTCTGTCACCTCTTTCTAAAGTGCTAGAAAAGTGTATCCAAATCCAACTACTTAACTTTCTCTCTTGCAATAAATTGCTATCACCAACACAGAATGGATTTCATCCATATCACAGTACTATCTCTGCCCTTCTTAACTTCACCACCTCCATCAATCAAAGCAGACATGAAGGCAACCTCATAACTTCAATATTTTTAGATCTAGCTAAAGCCTTTGATAATTTATTCCACCAACATCTCCTAAATAGGCCCTTTACTTTAGGACTAGGTGTACCAGCTCTCTCCTGGCTTAACAATTATTTCACTGGCAGACAACAGGCTGTGAAATGGCAAACAGCCGTCTCCTCCCTTTTAACTGTATAACAGTGGGTGCCAACCAAGAGTCTCTTCAGGGCCCAGTCCTTTTCAATGTATTGATAAACAACCTCCACAATGCAAATAAATATGCTACCATCATCCAATATGCAGATGACTCAGCTCTGCCAAGAAACTGCAGGAGGTAACCCAGTAATCCTTAATATCTGTTGGACGTTGGCTCCATAACTCACAGTTGCTTCTAAAACCACAAACATCTAAACTAGTTTTATTTGCCTCTAAACAGTTCACTCACTAAAGAATCTTTTCAAAATAACCTCTTCCAGCTGTATCAAAATTGAACTAGTAACCCACATAAAATTTCTAGGGATCATAATTGATGAAAGTTTGAAATATGACCTTTATCTAAAACAAACAGAAAAAAAAATGGTCCCCTCTATAGAATAAAGAGTTGCTTTACAGATGATACTAGGGGAAAACACTTGCCACAACTTACCTACTCCCACCCTTCTATATGGTGCTCCCATTTTTTATAAATCTACAAGCTATCCAACCTCAGCTACTCAAGCACTGCTACAATAAAATAGCAAAATTTGCTGCTAATATCCTATACAGAGTACACTACTGCTTAGTTCTTAAACAGCTTCAGTGCACTAAATTGCAACATACCCTAAGCTTCTCTTGGTTAGGCACAACACAGCCTTATCTACAAATAAGATAAGTGCCCCACTATCAACAACACAATTCATCTCTAATCTACCAATGGAGCCCTTCATGGCACAGAAAAACATCTATTATTAGTCACACAATCTAATAACTGTGCAGGTGACTCCCTCTACTTCTCATATACATGTACATTCTGGAACTCCATCTTACTCACCCTAAAGTAAACCAATAAACCCGAAAAAAAAAGAAATGGACACATCTTGGAGAAGTATTTATGAAGACACTGTGGAATATAACAAAGATGCTGAATGGAAAGAAAAAGTAGATAGTATCAGTCTGGGAGAGGAATGTGATAGAAAGGAACTTGAACAGGAGGAAGTTTATAAATATTTGGGAATTGATGGACAGACAATAAAAAATGAACATTAAGAAATATTTTAGAAAACTAATACTGAAAACAGCCCTGATGTTTAGGAAGTCCAAGCTATAAAACAATTTGATGTTCCTGTTCTAACCCGCATTTTTGGGGTGATTGACTGATCCCAAAAGGTACTGTACCAGTTGGACAGCAGAACAAGAAGAATGCTTCACACATATCAAATGATGTATAAAAATCAGTGTATACCAATATTATATATCCCTCTTTCTGAGGGACGTATGGGCCTCCTCAAAAATGATTATATGTTTAGATCTGCACAATGGCATAGCTAGAGTTTGTGCTGCCCAGGGTAGTCTTTGAGTTTGCTGCCCCTCCCCACTCTCAAAAATCATAGTTATATGGGGCCTCCCATACACAACCCCAGCCCGCAGTCATTCCAGTTTCCCATTACTTGGCTATTTCTCTCCATTTACCATAAACACTGTAATGTGCATACTGCTTTATGCTTTACTTCTACAATGATTATTTGGGTTTAATTAAAACACTTCTATTTTAAATTTTATAGCGCAAACACTGATAAACATCTGCTAAACAAAGTAATACAGTCTCACAATAAAAACAGACTTAGCATTAAAGCTTCCCTGCCCTTGAAACTCACATTCATTGAAATAGCATTGAAACCAACATTCAGAGAAAATGCATCTGGCAATTGGCAGATAAAGTTTACCTTTGGGCTGTTTTCAAATCATAGGTCCTTTGTACAAATATTTAAGACCATGCAAACATACATGTGTTCTTTGATTCACCTTCTTGATTGTATTAAATTATATTCCTTCTTTAATAAAGCACGTGTTACAGCATGTTTTAAATTTATTGTTTTGAACATGTTTCCAATAAGTAATGAAACAAAATATATGAATCAATATTCAGTAAATATGCACAATCTCTGCAGAAGTAAATGTCATCTAAATAATTCCACATTAAAGATATATGTAACTAATTAAGAGGTTGCTGCTAGCAAGCAACTTTATGTCATTGTTTCATATGCAAATAAAGTACCTGCTGCCTTGAAAAATAAATTGACTATGTTACATTAACAAAATAATAAGCTAGTAATATTGCAATAGGAAATGGATAACAAACTGATAACAGGTTTGTAGTTACTAGGAGTCTCCTCCAAAGGAGGACATTCTCAGGACTATAGCACCCATCCCTTTTAAACAACAACACAGTACAGTATCAGCAATCCATCTACGTACTGTGGGAGTAGAACCCACAACTTTGTGCGTGAAAAGGCAAGGATAGTACCTGTTGTGCTACAAACAAGGCAAACAGACTTGGAATAAACAGTACTAAACTTCTGTTCCCCCAAGGCTCTCAGTTCCTTGTAAAATCCACCTGACACATAACTATATTTGTCAACTTTGCAGCACAATATGTATATACATACACACACACACACACACACACACACACACACACACATACCCCCCTTAGTAGCAAGAGCACTGAATTCATACACACACACACACACACACACACACACACACACACACACACACACACACACACACACACACACACACACACACCTTACTTGCAAGAGCACTGAACTCATACACACACCCCTTGCAAGAGCACTGAACTCGTACACACACACACCCATTAATTGCAAGAACACTGAAGTCGTACACCACCCCTTACCAGCAAGAGCACAGAACTCATAAACACACACACACACACACACACACACACACACACACACACACACACACACACACACACACACACACACACACACACACACACACTCCCTTACTTGCAAGAGCACTGAAATCATACACACACACCCCCTACAAGAGCAGTGAACGCGTAAACACCCCACACTTACTTGCACGAGCAATGAACTGGTATGCAGTACTGCTCATACACACACGCACACAGGCACACACACTCACACGCACACACGCACACACACACACACACACACACACACACACACACACACACACACACACACACCTTACTAGCAAGAGCACTGAACTCATACACACAGAGACACAGAGTCACAGAGACACACACACACACACACACACACACACACACACACACACACACTTTACTTGTAAGAGCACTGAATTTGTATACACATACACACACACACACACACACACACACACACACACACACACACACACACACTGCAC
>NC_056751.1:610096857-610171557 GCF_019279795.1 Protopterus annectens | reverse complement strand
GACTCTTAAGGTGAGAGAGTGCACATTTGTCAGGATGACCTTATCACTGTGTTGTAGAACGTTTCTGTAAAAGGTGGGGTAAGGGATGTGTGGGCAGAGTGAAATGCATTCTCTTCAGGGGAAGTGGATGCAGGAACAAACATAACACACATACAAGATTCCCATGTTAAGCATTGAACTTCCTATCTATTTACAGAATTTAGAGAGCTCTGCATTAGTCAGAAGTACCATAGGAAATATCTGAAGCTTAAGGTTAGAGACTGAACTTTGTCAGCATGACCTCATCAGTGGGTTTCAGAGAGAATGTTTCTGTAAAATCTGGGATAAGGGAGTTGTGCAGAGTCAAGTGATTACAGCACAAAATGTTACACATACACACACGCCAGAAGCTTCCCACGTTGTGCATCAAGCCTCCAATCTATCTAGTTATACGACCAGGAAAGCACAATATTAATCACAAGCACCATGGGAAATGTTTGGCAAATAAGGAGAGAGGATGCACATTTGTCAGGGTTACCTTATCACTCTGTTGTAGAGAGAATATTTCTGTAAAAAGTGGGATAAGGGAGCTGTGAGCAATTTTAAATGCATTCTCCTCAGGGGAAGTGAATACAGCACAAAGTGTTACACATTCACAAACAGACACGAGTTCCCATGTTGAACACTGCATCTCTTACCTATCTAGTTATGCAGTCTAGAGAGTACTGCATTAGTCACAAGCTTCATAGCAGGTCTGATTCTTAAGTAGAAAGGGCACTTTTATCAGGATGACCTCATCAGTGTGTTTCAGAGAGGATGTTTCTGTAAAAAGTGGGATAACAGAGCTGTGTGAAGAGTTAAATGTATTCTCCCCATGGGAAGTGGATACAGCAACAAGCATTACATACAAGTTTCTCATGTTGAGCATTGAACCTGCTACCTATCCAGTTACAGAATTAGAGAGCATTGTATTAATCACAAGTATGACAGTAGAAGACTGACTTTAATTATGTAAGATAGCATGTTTTTATTCTTGAAAATCCACTGTTAGGAACAGATGATACTTTGCATCACAGGTTGTACAACAAATGCATATATGTGTGCACAGGACAGTGTAACTTCATTGTGCTTGTCCCATGTAAATAGATACGTCTGTACTAACATTTAGATAATATCCTTCAAGTACATTGCTTTACTGGGAGGGGCATTAACATGTTTCACATTATGGGAAGCCATAGAAATTCTGTGTTCCAAACCAGTAGATTATCAATCAAACTTTCCTGCAAATTCATGGTGAGATGATTGCACACTTGTATTGTCTCATACTTGCACTGCACTTTGTGCACTGACAATACAAACATGCAAGTCATACCTAGCACAGTGCGCTGCAGAATAATAGTGATGGATTACGTAAGAATAGATTAAACAAACTTGAAACACAGTTGCACGTGCAAACTTGCATTAAATGACTCAATTGAGTCAACATCATTCTGAAATCAAGATAACCAGTTGACAGAATTAATACAAACATACAAATGTTGTGCAGCCGATTTTATTTTTTTTTTGTTACTCTGAGCGCAGCACTGCCAAGATGAATTGAACCATTGATGTCAGAGTATTAACACGTGTAACCGTATCTTTAAGTACTGAACTTAGAATCTGAATTACTTAGAATCTGAATTAGCAGTACTCTGTATTGCTCTCTGCCAACTTCGCTCAAAGATCAGTACAAGACAAGCTTCACAATAAGGAGCAGACACATTAATATACTAGCAGGATAATGATGTGTTAAGGAAAGGTGTAGCCAACATTTACAGCCACAGGAGTCAGACAAGACATTCTGAACATTTTTTCATCCATCTGGATTCAAAACTCTAGAGCATTGAGAGAAAACATTTTTATCTGAGTATTATCTAAGCACACCACATAGGAATTCATATTTCTGATAGTTCACATTTCATAGCAGATTTCATTAAACATGAATGAATTTATTTATCTACGTTACCATACTAACCACTATAATCTGTACATCCAAGTCTTCAGCTTGTTGAAAAGTATATTAAACCAAATAAACACAACTTTGCACATTGATGCAAAGTGCAACAGACTAATGTGGGCAAAGTGACTTAGGGACACAGGTGGACAGTGGTCTCATCTCCGATAACCACATCGCCACAACAGTCAGGAAATCCTTCTATGTGGCACATCTCATCACTAAGGGATTTTCATCCAGAAAAATGGAGATCATTGTCCCACTGTACTCATCTCTCATTAGACCCATTATAGAGTACAACACCCTGTTTGGTATGTACCTCACAAGACATCTGCAACAGCTGGAAAGGCTGCAGAAATACCTCACTAAAAGAATCACAGGCCTATAGCAGATGCCCTATGCTGACTGTCTAAAAAAACTCCAGCTATACTCTGTGGCATATCGTCTACTCAGAGGCGATCTCTAATTAACAAACAAGGCCATGTCAAACCCTGCTCTGTTGGACATGCTCCACTTAAAAAATTCCCAATCCCTCAGAGCCACATACTCCAGGGATCTAAACCTTGTCATCACATTGAACAAAACATGCTGGAAAGATAGGTTCCTGACCCAGAGACTCCCCATACTCTGGAATAGACTGCGCATATATGTCAAGCAGAGCGCCTCCTTGACCCTCTTCAATAGGAACCTTGATGACTGGATGGGTGATAGGAAATTCATCCCAGGGATCACGTCAGTTGTCCTGCTAAACAGGCACCCAGGGAAGTAAATATTGTGGGAAGAAATATCCAAGGAATTGTTATGGCTAGGCTTGTATAGACCCTAGGGCTTAAAGCCTAGTACCAACCTATGACCCTATAAGAGAATAAAATCATAAGCTGTTACCATAAGCGGTGTACTTCCAATTTGCCTTTGTTTCATTTGTTGCCCATTGCCAGACATTGGGCAAATGCAGAAGTAGAAGAATAATGATACAAAAGTGAAAAGATGCATCAACAGAGTGAGATGGAGGCAGGGATAAAATAGCTTATGAAAGAAGAAGAAGAATGTTGGTTGATAATATGTAGCCAACAGGTACACATAAGATAGTTTAACAAAAAAGGTCAGTAACAGTTAATGACTGGATTAAAACCCTTGAAATTAATCAAGAATCTCTCTGTCCATATGAGCATCATTCCATCATGCCACAAAGAAATTACTACTTTGCAACATTCCGATAACACAGTTGAAGCAAAGTGACAACCTACTAAAGCAAAAGGGGTGAACAGAGAGACAGACAGATGCAGAGTGGAACAGCAACACTATGGTATGGGGTATGTAGGAACATCTGTATGGCCTTTTAATTTTACTTATTAAACCATCATTAGTCTGTCATTCTCTGTACAATACAATGCTTGTCAAAGGGAGAAATATGGGGTATGAGAATGCATTGAACATAAAGATAGGGTAAGGTTGGCTTAATATGTCTAACTGTTGGGGCTGCAGGGTTTTTGCAAATGATAACTTGCTGCACTTTTCAAATGGTATGTTACTGAAATGCCATATATATATATATATATATATAGAGAGAGAGAGAGAGAGAGAGAAATACAGATGTTTGCAATTAAATATGTGATAGGAATATGAAATGACACGATCAATAAATTCACCTACAGCTGTAATCAAACCTATGACACTATGCAAAAACATCATTCTACAAACATGGTAACCATTTCCACACACCATAGAGGAACACATGCAGTACTTAACTACATTCAACAGCCAAAGGACTGTTGCATTAACTTTATCATAGCTGTGCCTTTATTCTGCCTTTACTCTGCATTCCCATATAGCAGCAGCTATAAACATATTTATGTGAAAGTAACCAGACCACTTGGAATTAAAATGAGCTTAATAATGCATGCTGTGTTATGTTATAGGATCTATGTCAGATTATCGTAGTTCTGAAACTTTGAAATTCATATAGCCAAGATAAAACATTTCTATTTTTAATGTTTTTGCAGCAAGCATCCTTGCACCCCACACCCCTGCTAATTAAATATACCAACTCTGAGATTGTAATACATTGTGCAAAAAGGGTAAATTTCCCCATTCTGCACATTACCACAATCTTCATTCAAAATGTTTGAAGTTTCAAAACTTTGATCATATGGTCCCGACCATATGACTTTCAAAGTTTACATTGATAAACTGATAGGGACCCACAGTATATACATACTTTACAAGACATAACTAAACATATAGTTAGGATATGTGTGATGAATCATGATGATTATAACAAAAGTATTGTGCCCATCATACATATAGAAGTGAATTTTAAAGTAAATACCATCAGTATTTTTAACAAATTGTACACACATTAGACTGATGGTATATGTGAAGAATTCATTATATATGCTAAATAGAAATGTTTACTTATGAAAGCATTACTGGTACATTGTTTGCAATAAATATGTTTAATATTTCCATTTGTCTCTATTTTTACAGTCCTAATCAAAATGTTGTGAGAAATGGGATTCTGACACTCTTTGTACCAGAAGGTTTTAGCTGGATTTGTACCCTTCATCAGCTGTGTTCTTTATCTCAGCTCATTGCACTTACATTTTGCACCACAGAGATAGGCTTGTAACAGGTGGAATTTCTCCATTCAGTACTGTCTAGAGTGCTGAGGATAGGGCAGCATTGCCAAGTGTGTTTGCTCTATCTAAGGCAGCTTATAGTATTTTTTTTTTTCATTTTTATCTAATGTAGTGAACCATGTTTGCTCTCTGCCAGTTAGAAAGCAAATGCAAATTAAAATAATAAAAAAAAATCATATTGTGAATAGCAATATGATCTCTAAACAGGATTCAGACAGTGCATCATGCAACTTATTTCTCTCAATTTAATTCGGTTACATCTTGTGTCACAGAAAAAGTTACCTGACAGGTACATTTTCTTCACTGAGTACTATCTAGAGTGCTGATGGCTGTGCAACACCACCAGGCTATTTTCAGCTACATAAGGCAATCTAAACTAATTTTTTCACTTTCTTCCTTAGTCAGTGAACTGTTGTTCACTGCCGGGGAGAACTGCCAGTCTACAGTGAGCTTTGCCAAATAAAGAGAGAGAGAGAAAGAAAAGAAGATGGTACTGAAATAGAGGAAAGATTATGAAAAAGTGGTAAAATGTACACTTTTGATATTTCCTGATCTTGGCTGTGTTTACATATGAACAAATGTTCATTAAACATCATTATGTTCATGCAAACACAGCTGCATATGAATTAAAACCCCAGGACACCAAGGCATTCACAAGACACAATTCCAATTCTTATCACTATGTGCACACATATTATATTATGAAGATAAAAGCAAGGTTGCCTATATTCAGTATGTGACATACTAACAATTTATATTGTATGAGCAACAGACAAAATTCCCGGCCATTGTCCTGTGTAATTTGCAGTTAGATTTATGGATGGTTGTGATACTGTTAGCAGGACAGATAATCTTTCATTACATAAGGTTGGGGGTTGGTATACTGGTTAATGTGTTTACTTCACAGTCACAAGTTACAGGGTTTGACTCTTACCTTTGAGTGGGAAATTGGATAGACTTAAAACAGTGTGCAAGAGCATCTGGCCTAGTACTTACTTATGAACCAATATAAAATAAAACATTTGAACACTGTATTGCTTTGTTTTTCTTTGTTTTCTGAACACCATTCAAAGATCTATGCTTCTTTAACAAGACTGCTATGTGCTTTGCTTTGCAGTTGATATATGTTTCAGTGAGTAATCTGGGTTGAGGCACCTAGGCAGTGAGACATTTCCCTGTAATACAGTTAGTTGGGGACACATGGCTGATGTGATAATCAGCTGCAGGGAAATATGGCTGCTGTGAAATCCCTGTGGGCAAAGAGAAGCACACACTAACATGCCCACAGCTTTAATAATCAAGAGCACAGGGACAGAAAATGGAATGAGTGTTGTGCTCAGTGTACAGTACATGTTTATACAACTACAAGATGTAGATGTGGTACAGCATGGAGAAAATCCTGCATGCTACTGCAGTCACATTTATGCTCCCATATGCAATTTTAAATAATGTTGCTGAAACACTGTGAAGAGGTCAGTGGTCCACACACACCAATTAAAAAGGCACTTCCCATTAAACACTGCATTTTTACTGTCACTGACATGCCCCCTGGCCAACCTCCTCCTGATGTCTGCCATACTTCCTGCTGTCTCATGTTGCACTGGGGGCCATAGGCATTATTTTCCCCTGAGCATTTTGTTATTGAAGTTGTGGTCATGGCACTGCATTCTTCTCTTTCTCCACAGGGAATTCACAACCAACCATATTTTTCTGCAGCTGAATGTCACTTCAGTCATGTGTCCTCAACCAAATGTACCATATGGAAATGTCTTGCTGCCCAGGTGCCTGAACTTAAGTAATCTGCTTCCTTAGAACTATGGACACAATTGTATTCAGAGGCAGGAACTGTTTTCATAAACAATTCATATCACTGTTGGTTATACTCCTCTCCTAAGTCACTCAATGGTAGTCACAAGATTTCTTGTCAGTAACTTTTCACTGACACACCCTGATTTATACTGCAGTCAGAGTAATTATTCTCACTTGCAAACAGCAGGTAACACTTCTCAGTGCTAATCCTTGCTGAGGTAGGCTCTGTGCATACAATCTTGTAGGTTATTACACCATGTTTATATTCCATGCACTTAGTGCAGATTTTGGAATTTAAGAATAAGTTCAAATTTCATTTGCATATTCACAATGCTCATAGTGGTGAATCTGCACTATTTCAGGGCAATCTTTTATGCAAAGAAATATGTATCATGGTAGGGATGACTGTTTATCTAGAGAGCTAAATGCTTCTAATTGCTTGTAAAACAAGTTTCTAGTGTCATAGCTACCTTGATGCAAAGGCAATTTGCTGTTTTTGACAGAATGCTGCATTTCAACCTCTGTGATGGATTTTTTTCACAATACACCAATCATACCTCTCAACCTCTTAGCACACAAAATCTCAACAGAGCTAAAAATGAAAGGAGAACAAAGCCCCAAAAATAGGCAGCTTTTTTATTTATTCATATAAACTTGGAAAGTTGCTAGAATAAAAAGGTTTGTGTTACTATACATATTCTGAAGGATATGAATTCTTAATCTTAAATGTCTGTCATTATTTAATGAATTGAGTTCACACTGATTTTCCAGAAAATCTCAAATTTGATAAGGAACAGATGGAAAATATGAGGCAAAAATCTAGACATTCTTTGAAAATCTGGACAGTTAAGCACTATGACACCATTAACATAGTGTATGCATTGTGTGTCCCTTGCTGTTGTCATATATATTCATATCCTTTATTTGTTACATTACACAAGTTTGTGAAAAATGCAACATGACATTATGGAATATTTTCTATGCCCATCTGGCAAGCTATTGCTGAAGAATGTTGCATCACTTTCTGTCAAGGTCATGAGGTTGACATTTGTAGCCCAGAAATGTGTTAAGTTTGTGATACATAACTGACCACCATCCACACAAGTGGACATATGGGAACACTTTTACCCATTTGTACTAGAAAGTGTAGCTTGCTTTGGTTACTGCTGCAATGTACAATGGTACACAACTGTTGTCCTGCTTACATGGCCAGTATACTTTATTTTCATTTCCTTTCCTTTTATTGGGGGGGGGGGGTATATTTGCTTGTCTGTACTAATATGGAGGTTTATTTTTTTATTATTTTGTACTTTGATGTTAGTTTTGACATGGCAGTGGGTATACTACAGAACCTTCAAGTAGGTAATATAATTCAGTAACTCACACTCTCTTCTTTGGTATTAGGCTTGTTGTCATGCATTCTCCCCCAATGCCATCACACTGTGCCAGTGATGGATGACTGCATACTGGCCTTTGCATATTATTAATGTAGTTAACATATATATGTGTGGGAAAGTACAATGCTTGATGCACATTATTGTGCAAAGTCCATAGGTGGATTTTGCAGACATCGCAGTCATACAGTATTACTGCCATTACTGTACACATGACATATGTCTCATTTTAGGGACATATAACTACTTGCATATGGAACTAAGCAGTTGTGTGTTTTCTAAAACAGGTTCCACTCTTACCTTGGGCCTTAGATGAAGGTGAAATGATTGCATACTGACTGTACTATTTCCATGCCTACCTGGGTTTGCTGTACAATTTTCTGTTATGCAGACTGTGATAAGTAAAATGGGGTGTAAACACACTTCTTCTTGCTCTTGCCCAAGGTCTGGGAGAAACAGCAGCAGCACCCTTATTTAAAGCCTGTTGCACATTCAGCATAATAACAGCAGCAGCAGCAACCTTTAACATGTTTTTTATAAGTGTAATTGTGCTGTATAGCAATGAGTTTAGGTGTACAGGGAAAAAAACTACACTGAGTGTACACAACCACTTTATAGCTTCCTGAGGTGTTCTCCTATATTGGATTTTTTAATTAGTATGTATTTTGCCTCTTTATGCTGTCATTAACATATTCTGCTGTTTCTTTTTGGTGACTATATACATTGTGTAGAGCCATTTAATGAATATCAAACAGCATGTGATGCGCTGCCAGAGTAATAGCTAGGCTTTGTGTAGTTGTAAATGAAGCTAATCCAGGATCCATAAAATAATAAGAAAGCTGACATCTTCATAAAAATATTCTCTCTATACTTTTTTTAGGCTAGAAAGAACATCACCTGTTGTGGCTGTTATGCCATTTGATTGAGTATTGAGATCACTGGACTAGTAAGGGAAAAGGCTACACCCATCTAGTACTCCAGGCTTAAGAATGCTTTACTTAACCCACATGGTTTCTCATCAGAACTGAATTTTGAATCAAAGTCAGAAAAGACAACAAAATATTCTAGTAAGCAGATTCCACACCAGAAGGTAAAGGCACCTGCGGACGCAAATAACTGGATAGTCAACAATAATAAAAGTTCGGTCATCCACAGGAACCAAGCACTATGTCTCACAGGCGTAAATATAAAGCAGCAAATCCAAACAAAGAATCCAGACAACGGAAATAATGCAACTATAATGCAAAAATACACGAACTAGGCAGCAAAGTTCTGGCTTTAATTGTAAAGCCAGAACTTTGCTGCCTAGACTTTGCTGCCTAGTTCGCGTATTTTTGCATTATAGTTGCATTATTTCCGTTGTCTGGATTCTTTGTTTGGATTTGCTGCTTTATATTTATGCCTGTGAGACATAGTGCTTGGTTCCTGTGGATGACCGAACTTTTATTATTGTTGACTAACAAAATATTCTGATAATGAAGATATGCAAAAAACAGAGAAGTTTAATGCCATAGCTGATTATTCTTCAGACATTGAATTGCAAATACTCGACCATTCCAATACAGTCAGCTTGGGAGATGTAATAAAAGTGCATGATAGATGTGATATCACATGTGTTAGTTGTCAAAGTAACTAGATATGTGTGTTTGTCAGTGTCTCAACATATAGCAAGCGCTCCTTTAGTACTGGAAAATCAGAAGGTTATGGGTTCTGTTTCCTCTCCACATGATTGGATTAATTTTCCATTCCTGACATTACAGAATAGCATTATTACTACTGCAGTCCTGAGCGTGCCATAATTCAATTGAGATATTAAGCCAGGGTCACATCTACTTGAGTTAGTGGGAGCTTGTAGTCCAGATGAATGTAAAAGATTCCATGGCACTCATTAAAATGTAGGGGAAGTTCCCTGGTGGCCCCTCTCAGTAGAAATACCACCTTTGCTCTTCCCTGAAAAGGGGCTATCAGTCTAGTGAAACTTACCTGGTCAACAAAGGATAAACAGATAAAAAAATCAATAACAAAAATGAATGAGTGAATGAATGAATTCAGAGACTTGCTTCTTGTCAGACAGCTGGTTACATAATTTCATCCCTTGAAAAGAAAGGTATAATTTCTCAACATTTCCATTAAAATTGATTTCCAATAAATAGTGTGACAGAAGCTACTTTTACTCCAACATAAACTGTACATCAGAAAATAAAAATGCAGCGACAGGACAAGCAAGATAATCTACACTTGTTAAAGTATTAGTGCTTTCATCCACTTGAGTATCCACTTGTGAACTTCATCAAATCATCCTTTGGTTTTACCTATCATGTTGTATTAAATAAGGGTTCCTGTCAGAAGACCGACGCATTCTGTCGAATGCGTCTTGGTTGAAATGTAAATGTCAAAAATGAAAAATGACAAAGCAGCTTTTAAGCAAATTCTTTCCCTGGGAAAGAAGTCACTTGGCCTCTTGCATCACTTTGCCATTTTCGGCACAGTAGTGTGATCTCGAAGTTGCTATATTTAAGTAGGGGGTGGGGGGTGAAGCCCCTCACTTAAAATAGTGTTTAGTGTGGGGTTTTTTGTTTGTTTTTTTTGGGAACAGGAAATTTTTTTCATGGGAAAAAAATTCACTGTTCTGGCTGTTCACTCATTTTTTGTTTTCATTCTTTTGATCATTCGCTGTTATAACATAGACCCCAAAATAAAAGGTTTAAAATTAACTGTCACTGCATTGTGTGTAGATAAACTTTACATCAGCTTTACTGCAGTAAGTATAAAAAAGTGAAAGAATCATTGGCTTCTTGTAAGTTGTATGGCCCATGCAGCACCCTCACTAAGAATTGTGATAGGGTTACTCACTCATCATTTACAGAAAGAAGAATGCGTACACATTTCCTCTTAGAGTTTGATTTTCTCCAGACATGAACATCATGGGGCTCCATCACATTACTGTTAGCTGCATAATTTAAGGATATTATGAGTCAGGGCTGTAGTTAGATACTGTATCACCCAGTATAGTTCCCTGATCTGTCACCCCACAAGTATTAAAAAAAATCCTCAAAAGCTTTGACTACAACTACAGTATTCACACTTATGTCTGAACTATTGTATCTCTGAAATAACCTGCCATTGCATTTGTTTCTCTTCTTATTTCATTGTTACTGCTTTTTTCTTTACTGTACAAAAGATCCTACTTATATCTGTATGAGGTTATCACATTCTTTCTGAATAATTTGCACATCAAAAATCTGTCGTAACATATTTTCTTGCTTGCATGTTGCATGCTGAATTTCTCAATCGGTGACTCAATGACAGGATGATCTGTTCCTTTCTTGGAATTAATTTAGTACATAATCCATAAACTTTATACTAAGTTCATATATGTTCAGAAATTAAAGAGGTAACTGTTTAGAAAAAGTCCAGAATCACATTAATGTATAACATGGGTTGTTTCTAAATCTATAAAGATTTTTTTTTTATTTCTGTCAACAGGAATGAAAACACTTTGTGAACAAAAACGTAACATATACATTGTATATCTCATTTGACAGTGCATATCAAAATAAATATTGTCTACACCAAAAACAACATTTTGTCCATTGCATATTTTCAGCAATATTCTACACTAAGGATTAAATCTGAGTTTTGGATACTATTAAGAGTAATATCCTTTATCTAAAGCAATGTTGTTTCTGTATACAGTTTATTAGTGATGGAAACCATAATTCTTTAGGCTATCTGTATGATGAAGAATTGCTGTAATCTTTATGGCATCTTAAATTACATTCCCATTGAACAAAATAGGGTGTACTGCTAATTTTTACCAAAATCTGCACACTGTAACTACTGATAAATTTTGTTTCTTAGCTGAATGTTTAATGACCAATGCCTGCAATAGTTCTTTCTAAATAATATGCAGATTGGTAGTTCATGGATTATTTTCAGTTTAGACCTCTTGAATAAGATTATGATACGTTAGAATCATGTTGTAGATGTCATTCCACTAGCCGGTGCATTTTTGTTAAGTTCTTATCAATAGTGCAAAGAGAAATAGCTCCCCTGCATCTGCAATAATTAGAATTTATCTTCATGACACAATTTTTTAACAGTGTTAGAGACATTAGGAAGACTATAAACTGAGTGTCAGAGGAATTAAACTGGTAATTCTACATAGTATTTATGTATTGGTCCCAGTCATATATTATTATAATATATGTGAACATGTGTGTGTGTGTGTGTGTGTGTGTGTGTGTGTGTGTGTGTGTGTGTGTGTGTGTGTAAATATATATATATATATATATATATATATATATATATATATATATATATATATATATATATGTATGTATATAGGTTCATAGGTTCAAAGGCTGATACTAGGCTATCTGCCCTAGGACATTTATAAGCCTAACCAGAGTGTGTTTGGCTTTTGCCACCCTTTTAGATTAGTTGACTGTGCCTCTGTATAGTAGGTCACAGAAGATAGCCCTTTTAAGGTTAGTTTACTGTGCCCCTGTCTAGTAGGGACACAGAAGAGATCCCAGGGGTAAACCTACGATCTCCCATCCACTCGGCAAGATTTCTCTTGAAGATGGTCATTGAGGGGTTCTGCCTAACATGGATTGGGATTTTGTTCCAGAGTGAGGGGAGCCTCTGCGATATGAATCTGTCCCTCCAGCATGTCCTATTTATTTCTGTGCTGAGGTTTAAGTCCCTGGAGCATGTAGCTCTAAGGGATTTGGATTTCCTGAGGTGGAGCATGTCCATTAGTTCTGGGTTGGACATGGCTTTATACGTCAGGCACAGATCGCCTCTGAGTAGGTGGTAAGCAACTGAGTAGAGCTGGAGTTTTTTTAGCCTAACTGCATAGGGTATCTGTTTGAGTCCCTTGATCCTCTTGGTGAGGTACTTTTGGGGTCTTTCCAGTTGCTGCAGGTGTCGGGTAAGGTACATTAATGGGGCATTGTATTCAATTGTGGGCCTGATGAGTGATGAGTAGAGGGGCACAATGACCTCTCTTGATCTAGATGTGAACCCTTTCGTGATAAGGTGGGCTATATAGAAGGTCTTTCTAACCACTTTGGCAATGTGATTGTCAAAGGAGAGATTGCTATCTACTTGGGTCCCCAAATCCCTAATTACTTCTTCCATACTTAATGGATTACTACCTATGTGGAAATTTGTGGGTACTTTGTTTTTCCCAAAGGGGATGACTATGCACTTTTTGACATTTAGCTTTAGGTCATGGCTCTGGCACCAGTTATCCATCTCTGTGAGACCCTTTTGGAGGATGCTTGTGTCAGTCATTGAGTCGATTATGGCACCCAGTTTGCAGTCACCTGCGAACTTGGTCAGCCATAGTCCTCCCATGTTAGCCTGTACCTCAGAGAAATATATACGGAACAAGAG
Source organism: Protopterus annectens (assembly GCF_019279795.1). Lineage (NCBI taxonomy): Eukaryota > Metazoa > Chordata > Ceratodontiformes > Protopteridae > Protopterus > Protopterus annectens. The sequence goes on along the minus strand of NC_056751.1, from coordinate 610,158,340 downwards.
AGGTCCCAGGACTGAGCCTTGTGGAATGCCACTTGTAACTGGTTTAGAGTCTGACATGGCACCTGCAATTCTGACCGTGTGGGTTCTATCCCTGAGCCAGTTTGCAACCCATCTTGTGACATAGGGGTTGATATTTAAGCAGGTGAGCTTATTCATGATGCCCGAGTGGGGTATTGTGTCGAAGGCTTTTGCGAGGTCCAGATAGGCTGTGTGGGCTACCTTCCCTTCATCTGTGACCTTGGTGACTGTTTCAAAGAAGTCAACCAGGTTCAAGTGGTATGATCTGCCCTTAACAAAGCTGAATTGGGTAGGATCCTGTGTCTGGAGGTTCCCACTGTCTTTGTTTATGAGTTCCATGATGATACGCTCCATAGCTTTGCAGACCAGGCTAGTCAGGCTTATAGGGCAATAGTTTCAGGGGTCCGTTGTGGCACCACCTTTGTGTAGTGGGACCACTGTTGCTGTACGCCATTCCTTGGGTACATATCCTGTAGTAAGGCTGAGATTGAACAGTCACTTTATGTGAGGGTTCAGTTCTTCTTGGAGCTCATGTAAGATGCAACCCGGGACACCGTCCGGTCCCATTAATGCTGTGTTTTTTGCTTTGGAGAGGGAAGCTCTCATCTGTGCATCTGTGATGTCAGGGAGGCTACACTCTGTTGAGATAGACATTTGATCTTTTGGGGGGGAAGGGGGGGAGAAGTTTGCACTGAACCTGTCTGCCAGGATGTTGTCAATGTCTGTGGGTTCAGGGTATTTTTTGTCATTTTGCACTAAATCAGAGCATGTCTGGGAGTTGCCACCCAGGTTCCTGACATAACTAAAGAAGGCCTTGTGATAATCTTTAGTGTCTTTTGCAATTTTTCTTTCAAAGCTGGCCTTAGATGATTTTATGAGGGATCATAGTTTCTTGCTAGTACTGATCAGAGATGCCTTCCCTTTTTGGGATTTTGCTCTATCATGCAGTAGCTTCCTCCTTCTGTTGTATAGCTTATTTATGGCTGGGGTCCACCAGACAGGTCTCCTGCCTTTGGAGGAGTGAGTCTTGGTTTTATTTGGGATAGCATGATCCATGCATTCCTGTAGGTGTCCATAGAATGCGTTTGTAAAGGATTCTGCGATTTGGGATGTATTTTCCACTGGCCCGGGGGCTTTGAAGGATTCCATCTCGGTTTTTAGAAGTGTGAAGTTTGAGAAGTTCTTCACCATGGTTTCCTTGGCTGGGGGTGGGGATGGGATATGGATGTCCAGTGAGATTAATTTATGGTCAGATCTTACCAATGAGGGGTATACATCTGGTATGGAACATAGAGTCCCCATGTTGGCGATGATCAGGTCCAATATGTTTTCCCCTCTTGTGGGAGTGGTGGCCAGTTGTTCCATAGCATTTGAGCTTATAAATTCTAGGAACCATTGGGCGAGGGTGTTGGGGCTTGAGTAGTGCTCCCAGTCTATGTTTGGGTAGTTGAAGTCACCCAATATAATTGTGTTTGGAGAGATCTTCATATTCTCCAGTGTTCTGAGGAAATCCGAGTGGGGTTCCTGAGTTTTGGAGTGTGGTCTGTAGCAGGCTACAAACTGAAAGGCAGTTTTGCCCACTGTTAGTTGCACATGGATGGTCTCCGATGCTTCATGCAGTGCCACTAACCTGGAGGTGTGAGTATCTTTGAAGAATATGGATAACCCCCCTCCTTTTGTGGTTCAGTCTGAGTTTTGGGGCAGAAAAGCATGGTATGAGGTATAACCTGGTAGTGCTGGGGTGCTCTCGGGAGCCTTGAACCAGGTTTCTGTTACTGCACAGATATCGATATTCTCCATACTGAGGAGAGCCTCGAGTGCGTGCATTTTGAGGTTTAGACTTCTGGCGTTGAGCAGCATTACTCTTAGTTTGTTTTTCCTTGTGTTGTCTATGGAGGTGGGTTTGTCTTTTGAGCCTTGCCTATAAAAGGCACTATGGGGGTGGCAAGAGCCTTAGCCAGTATTCGAAAGCCCAGGGGTGACAGGTGCAAGCCGTCCCTAGCAAAGCAATGTGGCTTGTCGAGCATGTCATCCCAGGCTGACAGACACTGGATCCCCTTTGAATGACACCAATACTTTAGCCAATTGTTAAAATTGATCATTTTGTCTTTATACTGTGGCATCAATCTTGGTGAGGGCAAGATGCTACTCAAGGTCAGGGTCATACCGGCCTTGGCTACATGATCAGAGAGCTCCTCTATGTCTCTTTTCATGTAGTCCAGGGAGGTACATCTCAGGTCATTCACACCAGCATGGACAATAACGGAGTCATATTTGTACTTGCTTTGGAGTGACCTGAGTACTTGTGTTATGTGGCAAATCCTGGCACCCGACGGGCAGCTTACAGTGACCTTCTCCTTGTTCAGCCTGGTGAGTGGGACGTCAGTGTGTCTGACAATAGAGTCACCTATTACAAGTGTATTAGGTGTGCTGTTTAGCCTTAATGGCTGTGACTGTGTGGCACACTGACTTTGTGAACTATGTGATACGTGGGTATTGTTGTGGGGTAGCGGTTGCTTGGATGTCTGCTTTGGAGGTCTCTGCTGCTTGGGTAGATTTTTATTTAGAGCCTCTGAGTATGTTTTTGTGTGTTTAGTTTGCTGTTGTGATAGGTCTATGTGAGACTGGATTTGTGGTGTGTTTGGCTACCTTCTCCTCCTGACTGACTGTGCCAGTACTGGGTTGAGAGAGCTCAGCCTCCAGTTTGGCTATATAGTTGCATCTCTCACATATATTTGAGCTTGTTGGGAGGAGGAGAGGGTGGTCTGTGTACATAAGGCAGTTGTAACATTGCCTCAAGATTCCCAGATTCACCAGCTGGACTGGAGAGTAAACCCAAAACTGACTTTTGGACATGCCAGAATAGTATAAGGAACTACTTTTTGACTGATCAAAAAGGACCAATAGGGAGCCAAGTACTTAAAGGGAGTATAAGAGGGTGTAGTGCTATAGTTTATTAGTGCTTACTTATAAGATTACTTATACGAGCAAAATTTTTTTTTTTCAGGATGTAGTTGTGTATACCTATATGTAGTTTCATAGGATATTTTTTGTCTTTCAGGTTATTGCCATACTTCTTGGAGCAAGAAAGGTCTGATGCTTTTGACACTTTATTTTATTGGTTACTGTACAATTTTTTAATGGAAGGATACATTGCTTTAGATGTTTAGAATTTGATAAGATTGGACCATTCTGTCTTGGGGACCATATATGACATACCCAAAGTTCAAAAAAAATCTCACCTGTACACCCTTTTGATAGTGCCGGCCCTCAATTACATTACCAAAGGGATCTCCCTGTTTCTAGATTGTATGTTAAATCCAGTTGTTCATAGAATTAATTCTTTTACTAAAGATTCATGGGACTTTTTTAGAGAAAGTTAGGATTTTAATGATATTCAGATTTTTCATGCTAATTATAATTTGAGTTTTACTGTAAATGTTTGTTCACTTTTCACTTGTATAGCCCATGAATTGAGTAGCAACTATGTTAGAAATTACTTGTCTAAAGCAGAAAGTTTTACTTATGATGAAATTTATTTAATCTGTAACTTATTAGATATTATGCTGAGCAATAATTATTTTTTGTTTAACAAAAGAATCTATAAACAAATTAGGGGGGTGACTATGAGGTCAGCCGCAAACCCTGCCTTTGCCAACTTAGTCCTGGGGTGGTGGGAACACATGGGTTTGACCCCTTTGTCTAATCTCTTCAATATAATATTTTATTACAGATATATAAATGATATGATTTTTATATTGAAGGTGATAGATCTAAAGTATTTACATTTTTGGAGGAATTAAATAAAAGTTCAGAATTTGTGAAATTTCCCTTAGGCAATTTAGGTACTAAGGTTAATTTTCTTGATGTAACTATTTTTTGGAACAGGGAAGAGACTAGATTTGATAACCATATTTATAGAAAACAAATTTTTACTAATGGTTATCTTCATTTTTCTAGCAATCATCCTAATTTTATGAAAAAGAATATTCCTACAGGCCAATTTATTGCAGCCTCTAGAATGACGTCACAGGATTCTAGATTTGAAGATGAATTACAGTTTATTAAGTCCATGCTTATTGATAGGGGTTACAAGTTAGATATGTTAGAGAGCACAGCAAATGAAATTAAGTCTAGGAGAAACATAGACTTTCCTCCTATTCTTTTTATACCGTTGAATAAAAAGAATGACCACTATATGAATATGCATCATATGGTAGCTTGTCTTGAAATGATGGCAGTGGACAATTTTGATATTTGTTCCATTATAAAAAAGAAGTGGAAATAACAGAGGGAAATACAGATTTATTTAAAGTAGTTGGAGACACTCCTAAATTCATTTTTAAGAATAATGATAATATTAAGAAGTTGCAAAATGATGCCACCAAAGTTATTTCTCAAAAGATGCTGCCAAATAAAACTAAAGGAATGTATAATTGTGAGTGTTGATCTATTTGTAGATATATTTTAGAAGGGCTTTTTTGAACCTGAGACATCTAGAAATGTTTATACCTATTCCTGGGGGTTTTAATTATAAAAATTAGGTGATAGTTTATATTGCAGTGTGTTCCAAATGTGATTGTTATTATACTGGAATAACCAAAACAAGTTTACAGAAATGAATTAGGTAACATATTTACTCCATTATTACTAAAGACAACAATAATGCCTTCTACAAACATAAATTTGAGTGTGATTTTAAAAGATTTTTTTCACCATACTTGAACATTTCCTGAAAGATTTGAGAGGGGGAGATCATAGGAATAAATTAGAAAAGAGGGAGACACTTTGGCAACTTAAAATGGGAGCTGATAATTTTCCTGGATTAAATAAATCAATAAATATGAAATGTTTTCTTAAAAGTAGAAGGTTAAAAGTGCATAACTGACAACTTCTGGTTTCTATTTAATATATTTGAATATTTAGGGATGCTATTTTTAGGGGTTATTGATTGAGGTTAATAGATTTACTGATAGTGTTAATTAGATAAATGTTTAAGTATATATACACGTGTGGTTAGTTTTTATATATATATTTGTTTCTAAAGAAGTCTGTAATAGATGAAAGCAAATAAACATTTTAAGTCTGTGCTAAGCCTTTCATTCATTTTTAAGGTTTCTGAGCTTGCCTTGGTGGATTTTGTTGATTTTTAGTTAAACTATCCTCTGGTTCTTTTGGGACAATTTTTTTGGTTCCATAAAAAAATGAAAGAATCATTGGCTTCTTGCAAGTTGTATGGCCCATGCAGCACCCTCACTAAGAATTGTGATAGGGTTACTCACTCATTATTTACAAAAGAAGCTTCCTCTTAGAGTTTGATTTTCTCCAGACATGCACATCATGGGGCTGCATCACATTACTGTTGGCCGTATAATTTAAGGATATTTTGAGTCAGAGCTGTTGTTAGGTACTGTATCACAAAGTGTAGTTCCCTGATCTGTCACCCCACTAGTCTTAAAAAAAATCCTCAACAGCTTTGACTACAACTACAGTATTGACATTTATGTCTGAACTACTGTATCTCTGAAATAACCTGCCATTGCATTTGTTTCTCTTCTTGTTTCATTGTTACTGCTCTTGTCTTTACTGCACACAAGAGCCTGATTATATCTGTATGAGGTTATCACATTCTTTCTGGATAATTTGCACATCAAAAATCTGTTGTAACATATTTTCTTGACTGCATGTTACATGCTGACTTTCTCAGTGACTAGATGACAGGATGATCTGTTCCTTTCTTGAAACTAATTTTGTACAGTATCCATAAATGTTATATTAAGTTCATATATGTTCAGAAATTGAAGAGGTAACTGTTTAGAAAATGTAGAGAATCACATTAATGTGTAACATGGGTTGTTTCTAAATTTGTAAAGATTTTTTTTTTATTTTTGTCAACAGAAATGAAAACACTTTTTGAACAAAAAGGTAACATACACCTGCATACCTCATTTAATAGTGCATAATAAAATAAATATTGTCCACACCAAAAACAACATTTTGTCCATTGCATATTTTTAGCCATATTCTATTATAGGGATTAAATCTGAGTTTTGCATACTATTAACAGTGAGATGCTTTATCGAAAACAATGTTGTTTCTGTGTACAGTTTATTAGTGTTGGAAACCATAATTCTTTAGGCTATCTGCATAATTAAGAATTTCTGTAAACTTTATGGCATCTTAAATTACATTCCCATTGAACAAAATAGTGTGTACTATTACATTTTACCAAAATCTACATAACGTAAGATATTGATAAATTTTGTTTCTTAGCTGCATGTTTAATGACCAACGCCTGCAATAGTTCTTTCTTAACAATATGCAGATTGGTAGTTCATGAATTATTTTCAGTTGAAACCTCCTGAATAAGATTATGATACATTAGAATCATGTTGTAGATGTCATTGCACTAGCCGGTGCATTTTTTTAAGTTCTTATCAACAGTGCAAATAGAAATAGTTCCTCTGCAACTGCAATAATTAGAAGTTATCTTACTTCATGACACAATTTTTTAACAGTGTTACAGAGACATTAGGAAAATTATAAACTGTCAGAGGAATTAAACTGGTAATTCTACATAGTATTTATGTATTGGTCCCAGTCATATTTTATTATAATATATGTGTTTGTGTGTGTGCGCGTGTGTGTGTGTGTGTGTGTGTGTGTGTGTGTGTGTGTGTGTGTGTGTGTGTGTGTGTGTGTGTGTGTGTGTAGATTGTTTACCTTCATTTGGTTGAGAAAATGAAAGCTAACATCTGAAAGGTAAACCATATTACATCAAAAACAGAAATGTCAGTGGCTCACTAAGCATGTGCTGAGAAGAAACCTTGGTGCATGCAAATATTAAAATAAAAAAAACATAAAAAACTATCATTTTTTGCATGGGGAAGGTCCACTGAACTTTTATGTTTTAGTTCTATTTGTCCCTTGCTGCTGCTGAAGTTATGAAAGGATTTGATGAAAGGGCAGAGTTAATTCAGGGGGAGTCCCAAATCTATTTAAAATCGAAAAAAAAATGTTCTTCTATCTCAAATCCTTTTTTACAAAAAGTGATATAAGCATCTAGGTGCCTGAAACTATTTTTTAACAAGCAATGGTAAGGAGGCTGTGGAAAGAAAGGGAAAGCCTCTCAAAATCAAGGATAGCCCAAAAAGTTAGAATAACTTCCCTCTCCCTCTTTCAGAGTCTACATCCTCCTATGTGGCACCAGATTACTTCAGAGAAACTGTTTGTGAAAGTTATTCAAGAGGGGCACAGTGGACAATGGGAATCCCTGTCTCCTTTTCTTCCTTGTATATTATATAAAATATCCCTGTTTCCTTCAGTTCTGGAACAAATATTTTTATAGGCTGTCATTTGAAGTATTTATTTATTTATTTATTTGACATTTGGTTACCGGGAAAGTCTGACTGGGTCAGAAACAAATTTTCAGCGGAGGTCCATGTAGAAAGCTCCCAGATTAAAACTGTTTGTACAGTATTTAACAGTTACATGCACATTTAATACAATAGTAGATAATACTATAGGGTAGAATACAATGAATTGGCAGAGTACAAATATTAACATGGTTACAGATAGGAAGATGTTGACACATAGACAGTTGTAGACAGTTATAAAAGATTTAGAAATGGAATGTGGTTACATTATTTTTCAGTTTGTGTAGATAAACTGTTTGACATATATTTATCTATGTATCTGTCTATATATGTATATATAGACAGGTAGATAGATAGATAGATAGATAGATAGATAGATAGATAGATAGACTGATATATTTACATGGACAAGATGTAGATAGATATATTTACATATTTACATGAAGAAGATGTATTAAGGAAGAGAGAGTGTGAGGTCATAGAAGCAGTGCTTTCCTGATAGACAAGCAAAGTATTTTTTTATTCAATTTTTTTTACTGCTAAAAAAGAAGGAACTTGGAGATCAGTGCTAGACCTCTCCTTTCCCGGTCTTTCTGTCAAGTTTCCAAAGGTCTGACTGTTATCCCTTCAGACCCAGTTACCTCTTATGCCTCTTCTAATGCTCATGGTGATGCCTGTGATCAGATTCCCATTATCAATCATTTCAGATGTCCGTAATAAATTCTGTATCTGGCTTACACTATCAGTTACAACCTTTGGACTATCTATAACTTCAAATGTGTTTACAAAGTATTTGGCTTCAGTAATTGTCTAATACAGACTTCAAGGCATTCTCATTTTCCTTGCTGAGATGATTGTCTTATATTTGCAGACTTTCCAGTTGTGAAGAGTCCTTAGCAAAGGTTCACAATCTCCTACTCAGTTTAGAGTTTCAAGTGAACTTACAAAAATCTTCTCTCGTCATCTCTTCACACAAATTATTTTTTCCTGGGATATATGCTAGATTCTGTCTTGGAAATAATTATTCTTCCTATGGACAAAGTAGACATGTACCAAAAAATCTTCCATATTATTTGCACTTGAACTCTGCAATCTGCCAAGGAATTTCAAAGAATTTTGGGATACATGGCTTGCGTGAGCCTTATGATTATCTTGGCCAGATGCCACGTGAGGAAAATTCAATGTACTCATCAACAACCTTTATCTTTTCAGGTCCCTGTGCTAAGACTTGTAAGGAGGGCGGTTTTGTGGTGGGTGGATCAGTTCTCTCAAAATAAAGGTCTCACATTCTCCCTTCCACCCCTCCTTCAGTCTGTCATAGTGGATGCTTCAGACTTTGTGTAGGAGGCTGCTTCAGAAGGTGTGAAACTATATCTTCTGTAGGAAAAACAGGAAAGACAAATCATTTAAAAGTCAGAGATAATGGCAATAATAAATGATTTGTTAGCCTTAAATCATCTTTGTCTCCAATATCTGTGCAAGTTGTTACAGATAATACCATACAGATGTGGTACATATATCAACAAGGGGGTTCTAGATATTCTCTCCTTTACATACTTGCCATGGTAGTCTGGCAGGTAGCACTCAGCTCTCTTCTGTCTTGGTAAAGCATTGCAACAGACAAGATAAACAAGACCAGTACAGACCCTAACAAATGGAAACTACACCTGGGGGTTTTCCAGGAATTGATCCATCTGTAGGGAACACCTCACATAGATCTGGTTCCCTCCTTTAAAATCATGCAGTTAAAGAAATTATGTTGCTGGACTGCTTGCTAAGAGGCCCAGAAGACAGATGCCTTCTTATTCCCATGAATGAGAATGAGAATTTATCTACATGCTTTTTCACCTTTTCCACTGATCCCCAGGGTTCTTTTAAAGATTGAGAAGGAATCCTCAAAGATTCTAGTGATGACTGTCTTTTGTCCCAGGCAACAGTGTTTCTCCCTTCTTTTACATCTGATCAAAGGCAATTACCACAAGCTTCCTCTCAGACAGTCTTTATTCCCACAAGACAGGCGTTTGATGTGCCCTCACCTGAAAACATTTCAGTTGACGGCCAGGATGATAGAAGTTTGATTTTGATTCCTTTTAGGTGTCTTGTTTTCTGAGGATATGCAGCAGTAACAGAAGGAGTCTAAGCACAAAAAAAAAAAAGAAAAAGAAAAGAAAAACTGCTACTAGCAAATCATATATTTAAAAAAAATGTTTTCTAGTTAGTGTAATTACAAAACCAGGTTCCTTTCTGGGCCTGGTTGCTTCTGATTCTTGATAATTTGTGTGAGTTATTGTCATCTGGTGTTTTTCCCTCTTCTTTCAAGCATTATCTGTATTAAATACCATGTTAAATTAAGTGCTAAAAAGTCTAACATTATAGCATTGGACACACAACACCCCCCCGGCATATAGCATTGACAATGCCACATTTAAAAATTGAAAATTTAGTTAAGAGACCTGGGAACCTGGGTTGATAATTCTCTACACTTTGATTGGCATGTAGCAACAATTGACAGGAAATGCCCCCCCCCCCCACTTTCATCATTTGAAAAAGGTTTTACATATTCGTCCAACTAGGAAACAGGTGGCTTTTCCTTGGGATCTTGCTTAGTACTTTAAAAGCTAATCCTTCCATTTGGACCAGCTCATCAGGCTGCTTTGAAGTTCATAACATGGAAGACTCTTTTATTCATTGTCCTGAGCTCTACAAGAAGGGTGTACAAACATGAATGGTGACTCAACCACATTTTTCACAAGGTCAGGGTTTCTTTGATAACAAATCCTTTGTTTATGCCTAAAATGGTTTCAGTGTTTATATTGATCCAGTCTATTACTCTTACTGTCTTCTTTCTAATACCAAAAAACAAGGGAGAAAGAATCCAAGGGACTACTCTACTGGGACTTTGTCTTCTTCTATGGTTTTCTGGAAATGGGGTAGTCTCTGGAATTATTCTAGATGCAGGGACTTAGTTCTCTCTACATGCTTTACAAAGCATTATAAACCAGATTCCTTGTCTAAGGCCAGAACAGGCTTTATGAGGGCCAATCTCCAGGGGCTCCTGGATTTTTAAGCTACTTCCTCCTCCCTATATGTTACTAACTTATGGTAGTCTGCCAGTTCTACCCTGATAGCTTAGGGTACTGCAAAAGTGATCTAATGCTGAACACAGTGCAGTTGTGCAAGTAAACTTACCATAGCAGTGAATGTTCTAATCAGCCACTGTTGTAGTAGTCATACTCTTCCTCTATCATCTTTTGTGTGTGTGTGTGTGTGTGTGTGTGTGTGTGTGTGTGTGTGTGTGTGTGTGTGTGTGTGTGTGTGTGTCGTGATATATATATATATATATATTTTTTTTTTTTTTTTTTTTTTCAGGATGTAAATGTGTATACCCATATGTAGTTTCATATGATATTTTTTGTCTTTCAGGTTATTACCATACTTCTTGGAACAAGAAAGGTCTGATGCTTTTGGCACTCTATTTTTATTGGTTACTGTACACATTTTTAATGAAAAGATACATTGCTTTAGATGTTTATAATTTGATAAGATTGGACCATTCTGTCTTGGGGACCATATCTGACATACCCAAAGTTCACAAAAATCTCACCTGTACACCCTTTTGATAGTGCCGGCCCTCAATTACATTACCAAAGGGATCTTCCTGTTTCTAGATTGTATGTTAAATCCAGTTGTTTATAGAATGAATTATTTTACTAAAGATTCATGGGATTTTTTTAGAGAAAGTTAGGATTTAAATGATACTCGGTTTTTTTATGGTAATTATAATTTGAGTTTTACTGTAGATGTTTGTTCACTTTTCACTTGTATAGCCCATGAACTGAGTAGCAACTATGTTAGAAATTATTTGTCTAAGGCAGACAGTTTTACTTATGATGACATTTATTTTCATCTGTAACTTATTAGATATTATGTTGAGCAATACATATTTTTTGTTTGACAAAAGAGTCTATAAACAAATTAGGGAGGTGACTATGAGGTCAGCCGCAGCCCCTGCCTTTGCCAACTTAGTCCTGGGGTGGTGGGAACATGTGGCTTTGACCCCTTTGTCTAATCTCTTCAATATAATATTTTATTACAGATACATAGATGATATGATTTTTATATTGAATGTGATAGGTCTAAAGTATTTACATTTTTGGAGGAATTAAATAAAAGTTACAAATTTGCGAAATTTCCCTTAGGCAATTTGGGTACTAAGGTTAATTTTCTTGATGTAACTATTTTTTTGGAACAGAGGAGAGACTAGATTTGATAACCATATTTATAGAAAACAAATTTTTACTAACAGTTATCTTCATTTTTCTAGCAATCATCCTTATTTTATAAAAAAGAATATTCCTACAGGCCAATTTATTACAGCCTCTAGAATGGCTTCACAGGATTCTAGATTTGAAGATGAATTACAGTTTATCAAGTCCATGTTTGTGGATAGGGGTTACAAGTTAGATATGTTAGAGACCACAGCAAATGAAATTAAGTCTAGGAGATCAGCTGGTAAACTCCTCTACCAGATGTGAAAACATATTGGACCTGGTCATCACCAACATGGGAGACAGGTGTTCCTCACCGGAGGTCAACCCATCACTGGTTAGATCAGACCACAAACTAATTACTCTGGATGTCCTCACCATACCACCACCCCACACCAAGAAAACCACAGTGAAAAACTTTCCTATAGAAACATCACCTTACTTAAGACAGAGGTGGTAAGTTTCACAGCCCCCACGCTAAAGGATAACAGTGTCCAAGAAGCAGGAACCTTTACAAATGCACTCTAAGAGCACCTAAAAGGATGCATGGATCATGCCATCCCTAGCAAAACCAAGACTCACTCCCCTAATAGACGGAAACCAGTCTGGTGAACCCCTGTCATAAACAGGCTATACAATAGAAGGAGGGAACTAGTTCAGAAAAAAAGCAAATCCCAAGAAGGAAAGACATCCCTGATCAGTATCAATAAGAAACTAAGGTCTCTCATAAAATCATCCAAGGCTAACTTTGAAAGAAAAATAGCCAAGAATTCGAATGATAACCACAAAGCCTTCTTTAGCTATGTCAAGAATCTAAGTGGCAACTCACAGATATGCTCTGAGCTAGTGCAAAATAGCACAAAATATACTGAACCTACAAATATTGCCAACATCTGTTCAACCTCAGCCTCTCCACAGACTACGTGCCCATAGAATGGCACACAGCAATGGGTATTCTGCTCCACAAAGGAGGGGTCACAACTGACCCCGGTAACTATTGCTCCATAAGCCTGACTAGCCTGGTCTGCAAGGCTATGGAGCGCATCATCATGGAACTCATTAACAAAGACATTGGGAACCTCTAAACACTTGACCCGACCCAGTTCGGCTTTGTTAAGGGCAGATCACGCCTACTAAACCTGGTTGACTTCTTCAAGACAGTCACCAAGGCCATAGATGAAAGGAAGGTGGTTCACACAGCCTACCTTGACCTCGCCAATGCTTTTGACACTGTTCCTCATGCAGGAATTACAGAAAAACTCACCAGCCTGAACATAAACCCCTATTTCACGAGATGGGTTGCCAACTGGCTTACAGACAGAACTCACACAGTAAGAATAGTGGGCTCCAGGTCCGACTCTAAATCAGTTACAAGTGGTGTCCCACAAGGCTCGGTCCTGGGACCCCTACTGTTCGGCAAAGTACAGGCAAACACAGGAGGACTATAGCTAACCAGGTTCGCCAATGACTGCAAATGGGAGCCATAATTGACTCTCCAGCTGACATGGACATTCTCCAAAAGGGCCTTACTGAGATGGGCACCTGGTGTCAAAGTCATGATCTCAAGCTAAATGCCAAAAAATGCATAGTCATCCCATTTGGGAACAACAAACCACCCATGAATTACCACATAGGTGGCAGCCACCTTAATACAGAAGAAGTAATAAGAGATCTAGGGACCCAGGTAGATAGTAATCTCTCCTTTGGCAATCATATTGCCAAAGTAGTTAGGAAATCCTTCTATGTAGCCCATCTAATTACTAAAGGGATCACATCTACAAATAGAGTTTATAGTGCCCCTCTACTCATCACTCATCAGACCCATCATAGAGTACAATGCCCCATTTGGGATGTACCTCACAAGACACTTTCAACAGCTGGAAAGACCACAAAAGTACCTCACCAAGAGGATTATTGGGCTCAAACATATGTCCTATGCAGCTGGACAGGAAAAACTCCGGCTGTACTCAGTGGCATATCGCTTACTCAGAGGTGATCTCTGCCTGACTTACAAAGCCATGTCCAACTCAGAATTGATGGACATGCTCCACCTAAAGAAATCCAAGTCACTGTGAGCCACTCACTCTAATCAGCTAAACCCTGCCACAACAATAAATAGAACATGCTGGAGAGATAGATTCTTGTCACAGAGACTCCTCATGCTTTGGAACAAAATTCCTAATTATATTAGCCAGAGCCCCTCACTAACACTCTTCAAGAGAAACCTTGACGAGTGGATAGGTAAAAGAAAGTACACCCTTCGGATCACTTCATTGTCTCTTCTTGACAGAGGCTCAGTTAATTAATCAATGGGGTGGTGAAAGCTGACACACTCTGGCTAGGCTTATAAATGCCTTCAGGCAGACAGCCTAGTACCTACCTATGAACCTATGAGAAACACAGATTTTCCTTCTATTCTTTTTATACCGTTGTATAAAAAGAATGACCACTATATGAATATGCATCATATGGTAGCTTGTTGTCTTGATATGACAGCAGTGGACAATTTTGATATTTTTTCTATTATAAAAAAGAAGTGGAAGATAAGAGAAGGAAATACAGATTTATTTAAAGTAGTTGGAGACACTCCTAAATACATTTTTAAGAATAATGATAATATTAAGAAGTTGCAAAATGATACCACCAAAGTTAATTCTCAAAAGATGCTGCCAAATAAAACTAAAGGAATGTATAAATGTGAATGTTGATCTATTTGTAGATATATTTTAGAAGGGCTTTTTTGAACCTGAGAAATCTAGAAATGTTTATATCTATTCCTGGGGTTTTTAATTATAAAACTGAAGGGATAGTTCATATTGCTGTGTGTTCCAAATGTGATTATTATTGTATTGGAATAACCAAAACAAGTTTACAAAAATGAGTTAGGTAACATATTTATTCCATTAATACTAAAGACAACAATAATGCCTTCTACAAACATAAATTTAAGTGTGATTTTAAAAGATTTTTTTCACCATACTTGAACATTTCCCGAAAGATTTGAGAGGGGGAGATTATAGGAATAAATTAGAAAAGAGGGGAGACACTTTGGCACCTTAAAATGGGAGCTGATAATTTTCCTGGATTAAATGAATCAATAAATATTAAATGTTTTCTTAAAGGTAGAAGGTTAAAATTGCAAAATTGACAACTTCTGGTTTCTATTTATTAACTGTGAATATTTAGGGATGTTATTTTTAGAGCTTATTGATTGAGGTTAATAGATTAACTGATAGTGTTAATTAGATAAATGTTTAAGTATATATACATTTGTGGTTAGTTTTTATATATATTTGTTTCAGAAGAAGTCTGTAATAGATGAAAGCAAATAAATGTTTTTAAGTCTGTGCTAAGTCTTTCATTCATTTTTAAGTTTTCTGAGCTTGCCTTGGTGGATATTGTTGATTTTTAGTTAATTTATACTCTGGTTCTTTTGGGACATTTTTTGGTTCCATAAAAAAATGAAAGAATCATTGGCTTCTTCCAAGTTGTATGGCCCATGCAGCACCCTCACTAAGAATTGTGATACGGTTACTCACTCATCATTTACAGAAAGAAGAGCGCGTACATGCTTCCTCTTAGAATTTGATTTTCTCCAGACATGAACATCATGGAGCTGCATCACATTACCGTTAGCTGCATAATTTAAGGATATTCTGAGACAGAGGTGTATTTAGGTACTGTATCACACAGTATAGTTACCTGATCTGTCACCCCACAAGTCTTAAAAAAAATCCTCAACAGCTTTGACTACAACTACAGTATTAACATTTATGTCTGAACTATTGTTTCTCTGAAATAGCCTGCCATTGCATTTGTTTCTCTTCTTGTTTCATTGTTATTGATCTTTACTTTACTGTACACAAGAGCCTGCTGATATCTGTATGAGGTTTTCACATTCTTTCTGGATAATTTGCACATCAAAAATCTGTCGTAACATATTTTCTTGACTGCATGCTGCATGCTGACTTTCTCAGTGACTAGATGACAGGATGATCTGTTCCTTTCTTGAAACTAATTTTGTTCAGTATCCATAAACGTTATACTAAGTTCATATATGTTCAGAAATTGAAGAGGTAACTGTTTAGAAAATGTAGAGAATCGCATTAATGTACAACATGGGTTGTTTCTAAATTTGTAAAGATTTTTTTTTTTATTTTTATCAACAGAAATGAAAACACTTTTTGAACAAAAAGGTAACATACACCTGTATACCTCATTTAATAGTGCATAATAAAATAAATATTGTCCACACCAAAAACAACATTTTGTCCATTGCATATTTTCAGCCATATTCTATTATAAGGATTAAATCTGAGTTTTGCATACTATTAACAGTGAGATGCTTTATCGAAAACAATGTTGTTTCTGTGTACAGTTTATTAGTGTTGGAAACCATAATTCTTTAGGCTATCTGTATAATTAAGAATTGCTGTAATCTTTATGGCATCTTAAATTACATTCCCATTGAACAAAATAGTGTGTACTATTACATTTTACCAAAATCTACATAACGTAAGATACTGATACATTTTGTTTCTTAGCTGCATGTTTAATGACCAACGCCTGCAATAGTTCTTTCTTAACAATATGCAGATTGGTAGTTCATGAATTATTTTCAGTTGAAACCTCTTGAATAAGATTATGATACATTAGAATCATGTTGTAGATGTCATTGCACTAGCCGGTGCATTTTTGTTAAGTTCTTATCAATAGTGCAAATAGAAATAACTCCTCTGCATTTGCAATAATTAGAATGTATCTTACTTCATGACACAATTTTTTAACAGTGTTACAGAGACATTAGGAAAATTATAAACTGAGTGTCAAGAGGAATTAAACTGGTCATTCTACATAATATTTATGCATTGGTCCCAGTCATATCTTATTATAATGTGTGTGCGTGTGTGTGTGTGTGTGTGTGTGTGTGTGTGTGTGTGTGTGTGTGTGTGTGTGTGTGTGTGTGTGTGTGTGTGTGTGTATGTGTGTGTGTAGATTGTTTACCTTCATTTGGTCAAAACAATTTAAGTTAACATCTGAAAGGTAAACCACATTTCCTCAAAAACCGAAATGTTAGTGTCTCACTAAGTATGTACTGAGAAGAAACCTTGGTGCAAGCAAATATTAAAATTAAAAAAAAAAAACATAAAAAAACTATCATTTTATGCATGGGGGAAGGTCCACTGCACCCCACACATACCTTGCTAATTATATATTCTAGCTAAGAGATTGCACAGTCTCTGGGGAAAAAGGAATATTAACCTATTCAGGGACTGTTGATCTCACACACCTGTCAACCATGTGTGTGTAGTGGACCAAATGCAGCTTCTTAAACGGAAGTTGACCAAACTTCCTGTTAACCAAACTAACATAAACCATATATATATATATATATATATATATATATATATATATATATATACACACACACACACACACACACACACACACACACACAATTATTCAGAGGTATAGCAAATTGCTAGGAAAAAATGGAACCTTTATCACTTTCAGTTTGGTTTGACAGTGATATGTGATTAATGTGGCTTCAGCAAAAGTAAGATAATAAAATGATTACATGAATGTCAATGACTGAATACAAGACTAATTTTATTATGGTTATCATTTCTTGTGTAGCTAACCTGTAACTAAACATTTCTGTTTTCCTAGATGCTGCATTAAGAGAGACGGAAACAATGGAGCATGGTAAATAAAGAGAGGATGCAAAATACACCACTGTTAGAGGTTTTAGAAGAAAATACTTGTATATAAATACACAATAGTTTATTTCTTTTTTTACTTAGAGGAAAGATTAGATACCCTTGGGAAGTAAGCTTTTACACTGTACAGCACATTGTTAACATTAGTAGAGATAGTTAAGAGTATTTAGTTAAGGCAGCACTCCTATGATCTCCTATGTCCTACGCTCCACCATAATGCTGGGATTCAGGCAGCACTGCTATACCCTCCTATGTTCTATGCCCCACCATTATAGTGGGATAGAGGCAGCACTCCTATGCCCTCTTATGTCCTATGCCCCACCATAGCTTCATAGGTTCATAGGTGTTTACTAGGCTAATGACCACAAGGGCCTCTTTAAGCCTAGCCATGCATCCCAAATCTCTGATGAGTTCTGATACCCTTGATAAGAGTAAACATTGGCCTGTGAGATGAAGCATTTAGAGGTTACCTGTTTGGATTAGAAACATAGGTGCCAAACCAGGGATGAATTTCCCATCCAGTTGTCGATGTTGCACTTGAATTGGGTTATGGAGAAACTCTGCTTCCACATGGATGGGGAGCCTGTTCCATAGATGGGTTAATCTCTGGGATACATACCTATCTCTGCAACAGGTCCTATTTATATCACAGGCAAAGTTTAAGTCTTTAGCATTGGTAATTCTGGCACTGTTTGTTTTGTGGATATGCAGGAGGTCCATCAGAGTAGGATCTGACAATGCCCTGTATGCCAGGCGTAGATCTCCTATCAAAACACTGTAGGAGTCAGAATACAGTGATAGGGCCTTGAGATGGCCTGCATAGGACATATTACTTACACCCTCTATTCTTTTAATGAGGAACCCATGTAGATGTTCCAGTTGTTGGATATGCCTGGTTAGGTACATACCAAAGGGGGGCATAGGAGTGCTGCCTGAATATAAGTATTATGGTGAGGTTTAGGACATAGTATAACACTGGGATTCAGGCAGCACTCCTATGCCCCACCATAACACGGGGATTCAAGCAGCAATCCTATGCCTCCTGTGTTCTACACCCTACCATAATACTGGGATTCAGGCAGCACTCGTATGCCCTCCTGTGGTCTATGCCCCAGCATCATACTGGGATAGAGGCAGAACTCCTATGCTCTCCTGTGTCCTATGCCCCAACATAGGTTTATAGGTTCATAGTTGTTAACTATGCTAATGACCACAAGGGCCATTTTAAGCCTAGCCATGCATCCCAAATCTCTGTCAAGTTCTGATACCCTTGATAAGTGTAAACCTGGGTCTGGGAGATGAATCATTAAAGGTTACTGTTTGCATTGGAGACACAGGTGCCAAACCAGGGATGAATTTCTGTTTTCCAATCCAGTTGCCCAAGTTGCACTTGAATTGGGTTAGGGAGGAACTCTCGTTTACATGGATGGGGAGCCTGTTCCATGGATGGGGTAGTCGCTGGGATGCATACCTATCTCTGCAGCAGGTCATATTTATATCACAGGCAAAGTTTAATTTCTACACCCTACCATAATACTGGGATTCAGGCAGCACTTGTATGCCCTCCTGTGTTCTATGCCCACCACAATACTGTGATTCAGGCAGCACTCCTATGCCCTCCTATGTCTACACCCCACCATAATACTGGGATTAAGGCAGCACCCTTATGCCCTCCTATGACATACGTCCCACCATAGTACTGAGATTCATACAGCACTCCTATACCCCTACTATGTCCTACAGCCCACCATAATACTGGAATAGATGCAGCACTCCTATGCCCTCATATATCATATGCCCTACCACAATACTGGGAGTCAGGCAGCACTCCTATGCCCTACTATGTCCTACACCCCACCAGAATACTGGGATTAAGGCAGCACTCCTGTGCCCTCCTTTGTCCTATGCCCCGTCATAATACTGGGATTCTGGCAGCACTACTATGTCCTCCTATGTCCTACGTCCCACCATAATTCTGGGATTTAGGCAGCACTCCTATGCCCTCCTAAGTCCTACGTCCCACCATAATATTGGGATTTGGACAGCACTGCTATGCCACTGGGATTCAGCAGCACTCCTATGCCCTCCTATATCCTATGCCCCACCATAATACATGGATTCAGGCAGCACTCCTCTGCTCTCCTATGTCCTATACCGCACCATAATACTGGGATTCAGGCAGCACTCCTATGCCCTCCTATGTTGTGTGCCCCAACATAATACTGGGATTCAGGCAGCACACCTATGCCCTCCTATGTCCTACACCCCACCATAATACAGGGATTCAGGTAGCACTCCTATTCCCTCCTATATCCTACACCCCACCATAATACTGGGATTCGGGTAGCACTCCTATGCTGTTGTATGTCCTACATCCCACCATAATACTGTGATAGAGGCAGCAGTACCATGCCTTCCTATGTCCTATGCCCCGTTGCAATACTGGGATTCAGGCAGCACTCCTGTGCCCTCCTATGTCCTCTGCCTCACCATAATACTGGGATTTAGGCATCACTCTTATGCCCTCAGAGGCAGCACTACTAGAAGCTCACATATTTCTTCCAGTATGTAATTAATTGTCTATGTTAATAAAACCCTAACATATTAATTAAAAAAAGACCTACTTAGATTACTAATTGATGTCTCTGTACTCGACAGCCTATTGTCACCTTGTCACCTAGCCCATGTGTGTTATCTAAACACCAGATTTATTCTTTAAATATATTGATGTTCTTCTTGGCTTTTATTTTCATTAATTTCTTAATACCACCAAAACAGTATACTAAAAATGGGTGAATGACCAAAAACTTTGAAATTAAATGTTTAATCACACAAAACATCCAACATTTAGCTCTTTAATCCTTCACTGGGGATTTCAGCAAACTTTAGCACCTGTTTAATAAAGAGCAGACAGACAGGTGTAAGAGGCAATTTATTGATGGTGACCCTTATTCTACAGCGATACTAATCAAGGAATGAGTAGGAAGTTATGGAAAGCAGTTTGGAATGTGAGTTGGAAGCACTTAAATAACAGCTGTATGTGGTGTCTAGAGATGGTGATTCCAATGATGTTCTGGAAGAGTATAACTCATTACATCTGAGTGACACCTCCAGGCGCATTTGCAGTTAACTCCTACAGACATGGCTTGTTCATATTTGCATCAATAATTCCAAAAATATGCTATGTACAAGGTTTTAAACAATTTCATCTTAAAGCTTATATAATAGCAAACACAACTGCATTAATATTTGACCTCTGTCAAGTGTAGGTAAATAGATATTAACTGTTGTTTTTATGATATTAGTTTATATAAATATAATTTTTACATTTTTCTCAATATCTCAACAACCAAGTAACACAGAACTCCTTACCTTCATATGGAAGCCTTCATCTAGATGAATAAAATGCTGCTGGCCGTATGCATGTAACTTGAATGGTTGCTGAGATACTGTAATTACAAATGTAATAGTTACTGTGTTTACTGTGAATTATAAAATGCAGTTTAAGACCTAGAATCTAAAGAATGCTACCACTATAAAATAGTTTGTACTGAAGATTTTGCCATTTATCCTTCTTTCATAACCTGTATGGTTTCTGAAGTATGAACATTTGTTTGAAATGTGAAGACATAATTTGATTCTGTGAAAAGACTTAGGGTGGAATTCAATAAACCTTACACGGAGTGATTATCCATGTAGGAATAGTGTCATGGCACGTACATGGAACATGGCCGCTGAGCAATCCAGGGAACAGGGCTGAGGGTGGAGGTGTCTGCGGAATACAAATCACCTCATAAGGTGGTGAAAACCATGCAAATGAGGTTGAATTGTGATTCATCACGCAGAAAGGCACCTATGTAGGTGCCATGTCAGTGCAGGAAATGCATGCGGATAGAAACCATGTACCAGACTGTAAAAGTTATACAGGGGATGAAAAAGCCCAAAATAACAGGGGGGAAGAGTGCACAGTAGGCATGCAAATGGCCTAAACAATGGCCTGTAATTCCAGAAAGCAGTACAATGTAATAAAAATATAACTTTTTTAAAAATATATATTTCATATTTAAGCAGTGCCAAACATGCCATTAGGGAAAAAATAAATAAATAAATGAAAACTTTATAAACAAAAATGATGAAAGATGAATTACAGTTTATTAAGTCCATGTTTGTGGAAAGGGTTACAAGTTAGATATGTTAGAGAGGACAGCAAATGAAATTAAATCTACAAGAAACACAGACTTTCCTTCTATTCATTTTATACCATTGAAGAAAAACAATGACCATTATATGAATATGCATCGTATGGTAGCTTCTTGTCTTGATATGACAGCAGTAGACAATTTTGATATTTGTTATATTATAAAAAAAGTAGAAGATAAGAGAGGGAAATACAGATTTATTTAAAGTAGTTGGAGACACTCCTAAGTTCATTTTTAAGAATAATTATAATATTAAGAAGCTGCAAAATGATACCACCGAAGTTATTTCTCAAAAGATGCTGCCAAATAGAACTAAGGGAATGTATAAATGTGAGTGCTGTTCTATTTGTAGATATATTTTAGAAGGGCCTTTTTTTGACCTGAGACATCTAGAAATGATTATACCTATTTCTGGGGGTTTAATTATAAAAATGAGTGGATATATTACATTGCAGTGTGTTCTGAAAGTGATTGTTATTATATTGGAATGACCAAAACAAGTTTACAAAAATGAGTTAGGGAACATAATTATTACATTAATACTAAAGACAACAATAATGTCCTTTATATCTTATGTAGAAGGGCCGGTCTGAAGGAGATTGGAGACTGTAAAGTGGTGGCTGGGGAAAGTGTAGTTAGGCAGCATAGGATGGTGGTTTGTTTGATGACATTGGTGATGAAGATGAGGAGGAGGAGGAGTGTGAGGGCAGCACCAAGGATCAAATGGTGGAAACTGAAAAAGGGTAATTGTGAGGTGGAGTTCAGGGAAGTGTTAGGACAGGCACTGGGTGGCAGTGAAGAGTTACCGAATAGCTGGGTAACTACAGCAGAGCTAGCAAGGGTGAAAAGTGCTTGGTCTGACATCTGGAAAGAGGAAGGAGGACAAGGAGACCTGGTGGTGGAATGAGGAAGTACGGGAGAGTATACAGAGAAAGAAGTTGGTGAAGAAGAAGTGGGATTATCAGAGAAATGTAGAAAGTAGACAGGTGTATAAGGAGATGAGGTGCTTGGCAAACAGAGAGGTAGCGAAGGCTAAGGATAAGGCATATGGAGTTGTATGAAAGTCTGGACACTAAGGAAGGAGAAAAGGACCTGTACCAATTGGCTAGACAGAGGGACCGAGCTAGTAAAGATGTGAAGCAGGTAAGGGTGATAAAGGATAATGAAGTAAACGTACTCACAAGCGAGGAGAGTGTGTTGAGCAGATGGAAAGAGTACTTTGAGGGGCTGATGAATGAAGAGAATGGGAGAGAGAGAAGGTTGGATGATGTGGTGATAGTGAATCAGGAAGTGCAATGGATTAGCAAGCAGGAAGTAAGGACAGCTATGAAGAGGATGAAGAATGGAAAGGCTGTTGGTCCAGATGTCATACCTGTGGAAGCATGGAGGTGTTTAGGTGAAATGGGAGTGGAGTTTTTAACTAGATTGTTTAATAAAATCTTGGAAAGTGAGAGGATGCATGAGGAATGGTGAAAAAATGTTTTGGTACCAATTTTTAAGAATAGTAACTACAGAGGGATTAAACTGATTAGTCACAACATGAAGTTATGGGAAAGAGTAGTGGAAGCTAGGTTAAGAAGGGAGGTGATGATTAGTGATCAGCAGTATGGATTCATGCCATGAAAGAGCACTACTTTTGCAATGTTTGCTCTGAGGGTGTTGATGGAGAAGTACAGAGAAGGTCAGAAGGAGTTGCATTGTGTCTTGGTGGACTTAGAGAAAGCATATGACAGGGTGCCTAGAGAGGAGTTGTGGTATTGTATGAAGAAGTCGAGAGTGTCAGAGAAGTATGTAAGAGTGGTACGAGAGTAGTGTGACAGTGATGAGGTCTGTGGTGGGAGTGATAGATGCGTTTAAGGTGGAGGTGGGATTACATCAAGGATCAGCTCTGAGCCATTTCTTATTAGTAATGGTGATGGACAGGTTGACAGATGAGTTCAGAAAGGAGTCTCCATGGACTATGATGTTTGCAGATGACATTGTTATCTGTAGTGAGAGTAGGGAAAAGGTGGAGGAGACCCTGGAGAGGTGGAGATTTGCTCTAGAGAGAAGAGGAATAAAGGTTAGCAGGACTAAGACAGAATATATGTGTGTGAATGAGAGGGAGGATAGAGGAATGGTGAGGATGCAGGGAGTAGAGGTGGTGAAGGTGGATGAGTTTAAATACTTGGGATCAGCAGTTCAGAGTAATGGTGAGTGTGGAAGAGAGGTGAAGAAGAGAGTACAGGCAGGAAGGAGTATTTGGAGAAGAGTGTCAGGAGTGATTTGTAACAGACGAGTACCTGCAAGAGTGAAAGGGAAGGTCTACAAGAGGGTAGTAAGACCAGCTATATTATATGGGTTGGAGACAGTGGCACTGACAAAAAGGCAGGAGTCAGAGCTGGACGTGGCAGAGTTAAAGATGTTAAGGTTTGCACTGGGTGTGACGAGGGTGGACAGGATTAGGAATAAGTATATTATAGAGTCAGCCCAGGTTGGAAGGTTTGGAGACAAAGCCAGAGAGGCAAGATTAGGTTGGTTTGGACATGTGCTGAGGAGGGATGCAGAGTATATTGGGAAAAAGATGCTAAGGATGAAGTTGCCAGGTAACAGGAAAAGAGGAAGGCCTAAAATAAGTTTAATGGATGTGGTGAGAGAGGACATGCAGGTGGTCGGTGTGACAGAGCAAGATGCGGAGGACAGGAAGAAATGGAAACAGATGATACAGTGTGGCGACCCCTAACGGGAGCAGCCGAAAGAAGAAGAAGAAGACGACAAATATAAATTTAAGTGTGATTTTAAAAGATTTTTTCACCATAATTGAACATGTCCCAAATTATTTGAGAGGGGAGATTATAGTAATAAATTAGAAAAGAGGGACAATTTTTTGGTACCATAAAAAAGTGAAAGAATCATTGGCTTCTTGTAAGTTGTATCACCCATGCAGCACCCTCACTAAGAATTGTGATAGGGTTACTCACTCATCATCTACAGAAAGAAGAACGCGTACAGTATTGACATTTATGTCTGAACTATTGTATCTCTGAAGTAACCTACCATTGCATTTGTCAACAGAAATGAAAACACTTTGTGAGTGCATATTAAAATAATATTGCCCACAACAAAAACATTTTGGCCATTGCATATTTTCAGCAATAATCTACACTAAGGATAAAATCTGAGTTTTGCATACTATTAAGAAGTGATATGCTTTATTGAAAACAATCTTGTTTCTCTGTACAGTTTATTATTGCTGGAAACCATAATTCATTATGCTATCTGTATGATGAAGAATTGCTGTAATCTTTGTGGCATCGTAAATTACATTCTCATAGAACAAAATTGTGCTTACTACTATTTTTTTACCAAAATCTACACACTGTAGATACTGATAAATGTTGTTTCTTAGCTGCATGTTTAATGACCAATGCCTGCAATAGTTCTTTCTTAATAATTTGCAGATTGGTAGTTCATGAATTATTTTCAGTTGAGACCTCTTGAATAAGATTATGATACATTAGAATCATGTTGTATATGTCATTGCACTAGCCGGTGCATTTTTTTAAGTTCTTATCAATAGTGCAAATAGAAATAGCTCCCCTGCATCTGCAATAATTAGAATTTATCTTACTTCGTGATATATTTTTTTAACAGTGTTACAGAGACATTAGGAAAATTATATACTGAGTGTCACAGGAATTAAACTGGCCATTCTACATAGTATTTATGTATTGGTCCCAATCATATCTTATTATAATGTGTGTGTGTGTGTGTGTGTGTGTGTGTGTGTGTGTGTGTGTGTGTGTGTGTGTGTGTGTGTGTGTGTGTGTGTAGATTGTTTACCTTCATTTGGTCAACAAAATTACAGCTGACATCTGAAATGTAAACCAAATTACCTCAAAAACAGAAATGACAGTGTCCTACTAAGCATGCACTGAAAAGCAACCTTGGCGCATGCAAATATTAAAATAAAAAAAAAAAAACATAAAAAAAAATTTCATTTTTTGCATGGGGAAGGTCCCCCTGCATCCAATACATACCTTGCTAATTATATATTCTAATTAAGAGATTGCACAGTTCCCGGGTAGGTGAATATTAACCTATTCAGGGACTGCTGATCTCAAGCACATGTCAACCATCTGTATAGCAGACTAAATGCAGCTTCTTAAATGGATGTTGACCAAACTTCCTGTCAACCATACTAACCGAAACCATATATATACAATTATTCAGAGATATACCAAATTACGTGGAAAAATGGAAACTTTATCACTTTCAGTTTGGTTTGGCAGTGATCTGTGATTAATGTGTCTTCAACAAAAGAAAGATAATAAAATGATTACATGAATGTCAATGACTGAATACAAGACTAGTTTTATTATGGTTATCACTTCTTGTGTAGCTAACCTGTAACTGTAAACATTTCTGTTTTCCTAGATGCTGCATTAAGAGAGAAGGAAACAATGGAGCAAGGTAAAGAAAGAGGATGCAAAATACCCCAGTGTTAGAGGTTTTAGAAGGAAATACTTGTATAGAAATGAACAGTAGTTAATTTCTTTTTTTACTTAGGGGAAAGACTAAATACCCTTGGGAAGCAATCTGTTATACACTATAACACTTTGTTAACATTAGTAGAGATAGTCTTAAGTGTATTTAGTTTTATTTGACTTCTAGAGTTTTTCAGCTGAAGGCAGAAATACTCTGCAGAACTAGCATATGTAGGATACGTTTTTCTGCTTTATATCTTGTTGATACATTCCTGGAGTATGACGTATTGCTTCAAACAATAAGAAAGCCATGACACTAAATTGATTACCTCACTTTTATAGCACACCATTTTGTATAATCTGTTAAGAAAGAAAGGATGTGACTTCATTACTCAATTAATCCAAATTAGCTCAAAGTTTGAGATCTTGGGAATTTTCACAATTGCATGGTTAAAACTCTTAGACTAATGCAGTCAGTAAGATACTTGTAATAACAATATATCGTTAAGGGGGGGTGACTTAATGATTAAAGTATTTACTTCATAAGCATAAAGTACAGGGTTTTATTCTCACCTTTGGAAATGCATGACTAAGATTAAAAAAGCCCGCTGTGGTCTTTAGCTTAGCAATCACTTATAAACAATAAAAAGACACCTCTATAGCTTCCAAGTATAAACAAAGTCCACAAAGTGTAGCATTTTTTTTGGGAAGGTTAACATAAAGGTTAAGGTCTTCACCTCACAATCACAAGGTACACGGTTTGATTTTGGTCACTGTTCATTAGCTAGCATGATTACCTAGTATCAATAAATATGAAACCAGAAACGTATATATATATGTCTGTAAATAGTTTCTGGCATGAAGTCATGAGACGTTTCCCTGCAAGCTACATCATCAAAACTAGAAGGCTGCAGCAGTAATTCACTGTAGAGTGGTACAGCTGAAAAACACAATCACTGCAGCTGTACACTCAGAAAAGAAAAGTAACACATTGTGGCGATTCCCAAGGACAGCTACCTGACGGTATCCTAACAGAGACAGCCTCGCTAGAAGAGTTGAACATCCTCAATTCTTCTAGTGTGGTTGTCTCTGTTAGGATGCATACAGTTAGCTGTCCTTAGGGATCACCATAATGTACTACTTTTCTTTTCAAAGTGTACAGCTGCAGTGATCATGCTTTTTAGCCATACTGCTGTATGGCAAATTGCTGCTGCAGCCTTCTGGTTTCAGCGATGTACCTGTAGGGAAATGTCTCGTGAGCTTCATGCCGGAACAGATCTATAAACCCTATGGATAACTGACTCATACTAAAATTGATGAAATTGCAGCAACTAGATGCTCAGGAAGATAGCAAAGGCTAGGCTGTTGGGCACTCTATCTGTGCTCTCCAACTTTTCCCCCAGAACCAAAAGTCCTCTCACTTGAATGTAAGCTAGTGGCAGCAGGGCTTAAGCATGATATTAGTTTACAGGTGGACAAGTTTGGACAATTATTCAGCTCTATGTTTAATTTTTCCCCTCTCTCTGTCTTCTTATGTGTTTTATATGTATATATGGGATCCGTACAGATGCTCGACTGCATCTTTCACTGAATCCTAATTTTTCAAGCATACTTGTGCAAAAGTGTGGTTCACCAAAGCAGCATTTTCGCGTAAGTATGTTTGTTGTTCCGGTCATACTATGGAGTGCTAAGGGAAAACTCCCTTTTCCTCACTGTAGCGTGATCTCGGAGTGAGAATATTAAAGTAGAGGGGTGTGGGGGGCACAGCTCCCCACACGGGGGGTGCAGGGGGGCTTGTTCCCCTGCATTCAAGCAGATTTTATGCTTTTTTTTTTAACATACTTTTGCGATGAAAGCGCTTTTGTTAAAGTGTGTTCAGTGGTAATGGATTCAGGATTTTGATCTTTCGATCAAAAGTCCTAGATCCGTATATATATATATATATATATATATATATATATATATATATATATATATGGAGCTATTGTGTATGACCAAACCACCATGCTGTTGAATGTAAAACACTGACAAAATAAGTTCGATCATACACAACAGGGGAAAAAATACAATAATACTAAGAAAGGAAAACTATTTCCTCTCCTGGTATTAAAACTAAAACTCTCAGTAACACTATTCTCAAATTTGTCTGAATAGTGTCAGTGTTATGGAAAGGTTTTAATGACCTTAAGTT
Source organism: Protopterus annectens (assembly GCF_019279795.1). Lineage (NCBI taxonomy): Eukaryota > Metazoa > Chordata > Ceratodontiformes > Protopteridae > Protopterus > Protopterus annectens. The sequence goes on along the minus strand of NC_056751.1, from coordinate 610,130,102 downwards.
GTAGAGTTAGAGTTGGGGAAGGGGCAATGTTAGTATTAGGGTTAGCACCCATTTCTAAAAAGGCCATGGGGGGGCTTTGTACTGGCATTAAATCACACCTCAACATTTACTGAACAAACAAGTAACCATAGGTACACATAGATAAATTGATATTTATTTATGAACACGTATAATTAATTCAGATACCTACTTTGTTCGGATTAAGCCAGAAGACTATAATTAATCCACCATAGTTGTGTTGACCTGAGAATGTATTTTTGAACTGCTTAGTAAAATCATTATTTTAACAAGACTGACATGTATCCATAAACAACAAAGTAGTACACACCTGCAAATTTGTGTAATGTCCCTATTTAAGAGGATTTTATTTAGTTATTTTTAATTAGCTAGTGAAATATACTATAAAAAGTATGTAGATTTTCCTATCACCATGTTTATCTTTGTTAGATGAGCATTGCAATGAGTGAAACCCCTAAATTAAATTAATTTGCCAGAAACATCTTTCATTTACTTTGTTCTGAAAGAAATGTGGATGTTTTATCCTATGCTTGGAATTGTAGAGCATGATATTGCATTGTATCATAAGTTTAGTTATTATTGTCTTTTAATTCCATTTGAACCTATGTCTCTGAGTCCATAAACCTGAGTTTGCAGTCTAGACAGTTGAGCTGTGTCATACCTGTTTTAAGTATCTGTAGAGCTGAATTTCATCATACCTTTAAGGATTATAAAAATAGTTGTTTAAATAACAGTTTCACTAAAGTCCTAATGCAATTAGTGTATATATAATATCAATATAAATCAGGTTTGCTTTAAAAAAAATTCAGATTAATATTTTAATACATAGCTACCTTCTAAGTGAGAAATTAAGAAATTAAACTACAACTACAAAAAATTGTTCCTTTTCCTTAAAACCTCAGTAACCAAGTTAGGTGATTTAAAGGGCTCCACCTGATAATGGACTGTCTTTTCAAAAGAAACAGTTTTAAAATAGGTATAATGTAAAAGAGTTTTCTTAGTGGTAGAAAATTACAGACAGAAAACACACAGCCAATAAGGTCCCTAACATATATGTCATCCTGCATCCCCAGAGTACCTCATGCAAGACACCATTATGAGAATACCACACTGAGACCTGCAAAAATGTTTGGAAATACCAGGCATCAGATTTCCTGAAGACTGACTTCAGGCATCAGATTTTCAGCAGACTATCATTCACCTTAATCAACCTGAGGATAAGGGCTGTTGGACCCCCTCAACCTATCCAAAGGAATGCTGCATGTTTCACCTTTAGTAACACAGACACATAGTAGAATATTTTGTTGTAAATCCTCTCCCTATAAGAAGCAGAAATCCTGACAATGTTTCACAGATGGTTCACAACTGCTTTTGCTTAAGCTGATATATATGCACAGCATTTTCACTATAAACAGCTAAACACGGGCCATCTAGAGAGTTTTATGGGTTAGTAATGTTGGTCTACATGCAGGCATGCACAAGTATAAACCTCATTTTTGTTTGTGTAGGGGATGTATTTTTTAAAATATAACTTGATCATCCAACCAACTTTGTATTTTGAGTAAGCTTGAAAGTTATATATTACTAGATAAATAAATATGCCCATGAAGATTCATGGTGTTTATTAGCACAATAAGAACCAGTGAAAAAACCTTCACAGCAACTGGTAAAATCCTAAAAGCTTTATTGTACCAAACACCTGATGAGCACTTTCTTCCCTACTGAAGGGACTTCATCAGAGCAGTTTCAGTTTTACAACCCAGCCCTTTTATGTAAAGAAGCACCCAGTTAACCAATTAATTATACTAAACTCTTACATAAATAATCTACAGAGACATACAAACAAGATGCATATAACAATTATGTGTATACAACAGTTCAAAACATTACATGGCAATTACATATCAGATAAATTAATGTTTATTATGATACTTAGAAAATATTCACTCAAATGTCTAAAACTAATTGTGTTACCCTAAAATATTTTTTAACTTCAAAAGACATGCCATATTCACATTTTCATTAATACCAGGTGTCTGGGTGGCATTCAGCCTTAACTGCCACCTTAACTCACATATATCTAAATGTACATCCAGTATTCTACGCTGAGGGTCCTTAACCAACTGTTGCAGTACAGGAAACTTACAAACGTGGTCCTTATTCTCAGATATATGCCTACTCAAGGCGTTAGTCAGTTTGTTGTTTTTTTATATCCAATAAATGTTCCTTAAACCTGTCCTTAAATCGTCTACATATTTTGCCCAACAGAAAAAGCAGGGCATGACTGGCATCTAGCCACATTTACCACATTCTTACTGCAACAGTTAAAGTGCCCTGCAATGTGTATATACAGACCAGTTAGCCTCAAATACTCTGGGGTCTCTCTTATATTCATACAACAATTCCCCATTCCACATTTAAAATTCCCCCATTTTCTGCTAGAAATAACCACTCCTTCATTTCCTTTTGATTCTAGCAATTTTATGAATGATCTGCCCCTCCTAAAGACAATCACAGAAGCAGATCCTACTTTTTGCGCAATACGTTGATCATATGATAAAATTTCCCAATTACGCCTGAGTATTTCGACAATTCCATCTGCATCCAAATTGAAAGTGGTAATAAAACTAAGCTTCCTATCAGGCTCCTCCTTTCTGACCTGATAGGCTATCTGACCTCTGACCTCTACCATTATTCTGATCAGGCCTGCCCAAAATGGGTTGGTAAATGCCATCCGCTCTCTTTTTAATCACCTCTTTGGCCACCACTGCCACTAAACCACTAGGATATTCCCTCTCCAAAAACATTTCTGATATAAACTTCACTTCTTCCCTAAATGTGGCATCTTCACTCACCATTCTAGCAGCCCTCATGAGCTGCCCCTTAATATTGGACTTTTTTTGTACATAAGGATGCCAACTATCAAAATTCAAATATGAATTGGAAAAAGTAGGTTTACGATAGATGCCAGAGGAAAGTTTTACAGTTTCCTTATCAATCTTTAAGCCCACATAAAGATATGTTATACCTTCCACACTATAATCATAGGTAAACTTAAAGAATTCCACACTGGCATTAATATAGTCAAAAAAGTTTGCAGTAACCCTATATTGCCTTTCCATACAAGAAATATGTCATCTAAGACATGAGTTTAACACATAATATACTCTCTGAATCCACTCTTGAAGACATATTCTTGCTCTCAGAATGATCTCATGTAATTTGCAAAAATGAGGGCACAAGCTGCCCCCATGGCTACAGCTGTAGCCTGCTTAAAGTACTGTCCCTCAAAATGAATGTAATTGTTTTTCAGTACAATTTCCATCAAAGCAAGCAACATATTAATGGTGTCCTGGTCGTATTTACCTGTTTTTACTAACTGATGCTCGAGCCATTCGAGGCCAGTCTCATGTGGAATGACAGTAAACAAATTACATACATCAATGGTAAGCAGTATTTTGTCTTTACTTGTACAGATGCTGTTTAACTTTTCTAAAAAATGCCAGGAAGCCCTACAAATATAATCAAAACATTCCAAGCCTTTGCGTAACTGTGTGTCCAAAAAATTACTAATAAAGCAGGTTTTTCCATGCTTTCCATCTACTATGGGTCTAAATTTTGGGTTAATCTACCCCTTATGAATTTTGGGGAGACCAACTATATTAGACACCATAGGGTGGTCATTTTGTACATAATTATACTGTTTTTCATCTAGCTGCCCTTCTAGCACCGTGTCCTCCAACCTCAAATCAATAGTTCTATACATAAGATTGATTTCATTAATTGAACTTTCCTCATATACCTCTTCCATTAATAAACATTCATAGCATTAGAATAATCCCCAGAATCCATAATCACCAAGCCACTTCCCTTATCCGGCTTCATGACGCGGATGCTGGGGTCTTTAACTATTTCCATCAATAAATGCTGTTCTTCTTTAGTTAAATTATAGTTAAATACATTCTTTTCTTTCATTAGCTGTCTTATTTCATTTTCACAAACCTTTTCAAATATACCTATAAAGTTATTTGTTGGTGGATTGAATGTACTTGTCTTCCTTAAATTACTAAAGTCTTCCTGGATTTGTGTATTAATAAACCACATTTTGCAATTTAATTTTCATACAAATAATTTGAGGTCAGTAAGTCCTTCTGCAACATTACCTCTCCTACTCGGAACAAAGGTTAAACCTTTGGATAACAAATTTGCATACTCAAAGGTTAAAGGTCTACTGGAATAATTATAAATCTTAAAATCACTACTATTATTTGTAATAATATCTGATATTAAACATTTTTTATTTATTAAAGCTATTATAACATCAGTGTCTTCCTGTTCATTAATACAATCCGTAATAGCTTCATCCAAATGCTGTTCAGTTAAACTGGAAGCCATATCTAAACATTGAGGCATCATATTGTCATTTAGCATACTAAAATCAGCAGTTAATTCACTACTATTATTTTCTGGGACCAAAGATTTATGTTGCCACCCACCAGAGGCAACACACATTATTTCTACAGTAAAATGTTGCTGTTCACCATCAAAAAATTGCATATTACACTCATTACTATTAATAGTGCCATGTCATGCATTACATTCTCCATTTTGGTCATTTTCCACATCAAATAACACAGTATAATATTTTATTTCATAAAACCCTTCCCCATCGGTTTCAAGAGTCTCAATAGTCATTTTGGATAGCAGTACACTACCCTTCTGCTGGTTGACATCAGAGTTTTTAAAAGGACTTACTTCTGAGCAGTCAGAGTCCACGGGTTGCTTTAATTCCATTTGTAGAAGTTCCGACCCCTTTGGTTTTTTGGTCTCGCCCCTTGGTGATTGCATTCCATCTGTCCATCTCCAAAAAAAATTATTTTGTTGCTGTTACCTTCCTCTTAGGCATTCAGATCACCGTAATTCACCTTCATTTGGTGAATGCTGCCTAACTTCCTGATCATGGTGTACTCTTGGCGATGACATCACTTCCTGCTCTCTCCGATCCATCTGGTTGGGTCTAGCATTACTGTTACCATGGTTTCAGGGAATATGGATACACCCGCCCTTTTATATACTTATTGAGATCTCTTTTTAGTTTATTGCATTTTCTGAGATATGTTTCCGAACAAAAAGTGTCCACTTTACTAAATATATTGTTATAGTTAGTTAAAAACCTGTCAAATAATAAATCTTTTGAATTAATTCATTATTTTCATCCAAGATTTTTGTTAATCTGTCTAGGGCTCATGTGCCATGTTTTACCATAATTTCGATCAGTTCAATTCCAACCTTATCAAAAAATTCATGCAGTTCTTTAAGCATGTCTGAATTTTTTTCAGACCCATTAGGATATTTCCTAGTGATTTAGTGGCAGTGGTGGCAAAGTGGTGATTAAAAAGAGAGCAGATGGCATTTACCAACCCATTTTGGGCAGGCCTGATCGGAATAATGGTAGAGGTCAGGTTGCCGATCAGGTCACAAAGGAGGAGCCTGATAGGAAACTTAGTTTTATTACCACTTTCAATTTGGATGCAAATGGAATTGTCGAAATACGCAGGCATAATTGGGAGATTTTATCATATGATCAACGTATTGCGTAAAAAATAGGATCTGCTCCTGTGATTGTCTTTAGCAGGGACAGATCATTCAAAAATTTGTTAGAATCAAAAGGAAATTAAGGAGTGGTTATTTCTAGCAGAAAATGGGGGAATTTTAAATGTGGAATGGGGAATTGTTGTATGAATATAAGAGAGACCCCAAAGTATTTGAGGCTAAATGGACTGTATATGCACATTGCAGGGCACTTTAACTGTTGCAGTAAGAATGTGGTATATGTGGCTAGATGTCAGTCATGCCCTGCTTTTTATGTGGGCAAAACCTGTAGACGATTTAAGGACAGGTTTAAGGAACATTTATTGGATATAAGAAACAACAAAATGACTAACGCCTTGAGTAGGCATATATCTGAGAATAAAGACCATATTTTTAGGTTTTCTGTATTGCAACAGTTGGTTAAGGACCCTCAGGGTAGAAGACTGGATGTACATTTATATATATGTGAGATAAGGTGGCAGTTAAGGCTGAATGCCACCCAGACTCCTGGTATTAATGAAAATGTGAATATGGCATGTCTTTTGAAGGTAAAAAATATTTTAGGATAACACAATTAGTTTTAGAAATTTGAGTGAATATTTTTAGTTTTTTTAGTGAACATTAATTTATCTGATATGTAATTGCCATGTAATGTTTTGAACTGTTGTATACACATAATTGTTATATGCATCTTGTTTTTATGTCTCTGTAATTATTTTATGTAAGTGTTTAGTATAATTAATTGGTTAATTGGGTGCTTCTTTACATAAAAGGGCTGGGTTGTAAAACTGAAACTGTTCTGATGAAGTCCCTTCAGTAGGAAAGAAATCGCTCAACCGGTGTGTGGTACAATAAAGCTTTTTGGATTTTACCATTTGCTGTGAAGGTTTTTTTCACTGGTTCCAGTTGTGGTTTGGAGTTGGAGGTATTCTTTTATGAGCACAATACATGGTCTTGTGACAGATAAACTCTACTTTATGACACTCCTACATGGTGTCCTTTCTTACATGTGTTCAACCATAATGCTTCTGAGGTGCAGCCTGTCTGTATTTCAGCTCTGTATCCAAATTATTAACTGCATACCTGCTGAAGATTTCCTGAATTAATCCAAATTAAGGAATGAATGATTATAAATGAGAATCTCTTAGTATCTCTTCTCACAAAGTCAGATTTATGTATCAGGGTATAGTGTATCAGGGTACAGTGTGGGTAAGACGAGTGAGATGAAGCCTTGAGAAGACAGTTTTCTAGTCATGGGTGTAAGGAGAAAAGATAGACCAAATTAAAGTCAGGGTTTCTTTCAGTAAGCATTTCTCAGAAGACCAGGAGAGAATTATGCACAAACTTCCCACTAGTTCAAAAGGTGTGATTCTATGTCTAAGTCAAGGCAGACACCATCATTAATAAAGTATAACATTAGATGCCAACCTGGAGAAGATCATCTTCATTTTTTATGGTGTGTTTTGACTACAAAATGATGGTACACCCTGGGTAACTATAGTATGATCACAACAATTATAATACCCTTAAAATAATCACATAAGACACCTTCTTTACCATGGTTGTGACAGAAGCTGGTTGACTACAAATTAGAACATTTCTGAAATTTGCATTCATTGCATTGAGCTTTGTCATAGCTCAACCATTTGTGCTGCATCTGTTAAGCATAAATGATCAAGAATTTTAAATGCTGTTGTTAAATCAATTTACCATATCCTACATTTTAGGAATACCTTGCTTCAAGTATCAGAAAATCAGCTTATCTAATGGATAATATTTTCAGGAAGCATACTGTGACCTTTTTGAGTATGTTTTATTACTAGTCATACAACTGCTATGATACATTTCCTTTTTCTAAAGCTAACACTGGATAAAGCAGAAAATTCCTAGTGACAGTTGAACAGGCACCATAAAACTGGGATTGAGGCAGTATTCCTATGCCCTCCTATGTCCTACGCCCCACTATAATACTGGAATAGTGAGAGCACGTTTATAACCTACTATGTCCTACTCCCCAGCATAATACTGGGATTCAGCAGCACTCCTATGCCTTATGCCCCACCATAATACTGGGATTTAGGCAGCACTCCTATGCTCCACCACAATACTGTGATTCAAGGAGCACTCCTATGCCCTGTGACCCATGCCCCACCATAATACTGGGATTTAGGCAGCACCCCTATGCCCTCAGAGGCAGCAGTACTAGAAGCTCACATATTTCTTCCAATTTGTAATTAATATTCTATGTTAAAAAATACTAATATATTAATTAAAAAAGACGTAGCTAAATTAGTAATTAAGTTCTTTGTATTGCACAGCCTCCTATCACCTTGTTACTTAGCCCAAGTGTGTGATCTAAACAGCTGATTCATTCCTTAAATATATTGTTGCTCTTCCTGGCTTTTATTTTCATTAATTTCTTAATAGCACCAAAACAGTTTGCTAAAAAATGGGTGAATGACCAAAAACTTTTAAAGTAAAGTTTAAATCTCACAAAACATCCAACATTAAGCTCTATCATCCCTCACTGGAGCTTCATCAAACATTAGGGCCTGTTTGATGAAGAGCAGACAGGTGTAAGAGGCACCTTATGGATGATGACCCTTATTCTACGGAGATATGAATCAGGGAATAATAATGAGGTTATGGAAAGCAGTTTGGAATGTGAGTAGGAAGCACTTAAACAACAGCTGTATGTGGTGTCTAGACTACTAGATTAGTACGTTTCACTACTCGTTTAATTAGATGGTGATTCCAGTGGCTTTCTGGAAGAGTTTAATGACACGATGTATTTCAGCAAAGAGTAATAAATGTGCAACATAAGACAATGGAACAAAACAGTCAAATAGTTTACATTAAACAGACGCTGGTAGAGTTGGAGATCATGGCAAGAAGGAAACATTTGTTCTTTGTTATGATGTTAGAAGATGAAAAGTCATTTCACTGTTTGAAATTTGTAAACATCACAGTCATGCAATGGAGCACTTTTCCCCAAATATAACCTGGCTTTGGAAAGGCATATAAACATCCACTATCAAGGAGTAATAGAGAATATGTTCAGTTGAGTGTGATTTTGGTACAGCGACTTAGTGATACAATGGGTCTTCTTACAGCTTTGACAGCTTGGTAAGAGGACAAGTGATGATGGATAACATGTCTGTGGGTCACAGTTTCTCAGAAGTAACCATGCATCAAGGCAGCACATATTTTGGCAGCTATAAAATAGATTCAGTGGCATAAGCTGAATTACAGCTTATCATGTTTACTGACTTTAAAGGTGCTTTTTCAAACAAGGACATGTTACCCATACTACTGTGACATGGTTGGGGGTCATGGGCAAGTTACCCATAATCCAGTAACAAAGTTGGGGGTGGTGGACATGTTACTCATAATACTGTAACATGGTTGTGAGTCAAGGACATGTTACCCATAATACTGTAACAAGGGCTGGAGTCATGGACATGTTACCCATAATACTGTAACTTTTTTTTTTTACTTCATCATTAGCAAAATTGATTGGGGCAGATTTCAATGGGCATGTTGGTGAAGGGAACAGAGGGGATGAGGAAGTGATGGGTAGGTATGGTGTTAAGCAAAGGAATGCAGAAGGTCAGATGGTAGTGGATTTTGTGAAAAGGATGGACATGGCTGTGTGGAATATGTATTTTAACAAGGGGGAGGAGCATAGAGTGACATACAAGAGTGGAGGAAGATGCACACAGGTGGATTATATCTTATGTAGAAGGGCCAGTCTGAAGGAGATTGGAGACTGTAAAGTGGTGGCAGGGGAAAGTGTAGTTAGGCAGCATAGGATGGTGGTTTGTAGGATGACATTGGTGATCAAGAAGAAGACATGAGTGTGAAGGCAGCACCAAGGACCAAATGGTGGAAATTGAAAACTAGTAATTGTGAGGTGATGTTCAGGGAAAAGTTAAGACAGGCACTGGGTGGCAGTGAAGATTTACTGAATAGCTGGGTAACAACAGCAGAGCTAGTAAGAGAGATGGCTAGAAAGGTGCTTGGTGTGACATCTTGAAAGAGGAAGGAGGACAAGGAGACCTGGTGGTGGAATGAAGAAGTACAGGAGAGTATACAGAGAAAGATGTTGGCAAAGAAGAATGGGACTGTCAGAGAGATGAAGAAAGTAGACAGGAGTATAAGGAGATGACATGTTACCCATACTACTGTGACATGGTTGGGAGTCATGGGTAAGTTACCCATAATCCAGTAACAAAGTTGGTGGTGGTGGACATGTTACTCATAATACTGTAACATGGTTGTGAGTCAAGGGCGTGTTACCCATAATACTGTAACAAGGGTTGGAGTCATGGACATGTTACCTATAATACTGTAACTTTTTTTTTTACTTCATCATTAGCAAAATTGATTGGAGCAGATTTCAATGGGCATGTTGGTGAAGGTAACAGAGGGGATGAGGAAGTGATGGGTAGGTATGGTATTAAGCAAAGGAATGCAGAAGGTCAGATGGCAGTGGATTTTGCGAAAAGGATGGACATGGCTGTGTGGTATATGTATTTTAACAAGAGGGAGGAGCATAGGGTGACACACAAGAGTGGAGGAAGATGCACACAGGTGGATTATATCTTATGTAGAAGGGCCAGTCTGAAGGAGATTGGAGACTGTAAAGTGGTGGCAGGGGAAAGTGTAGTTAGGCTGCATAGGATGGTGGTTTGTAGGATGACATTGGTGATGAAGAAGAAGAGGATGAGTGTGAAGGCAGCACCAAGGATCAAATGGTGGAAATTGAAAACTGGTAATTGTGAGGTGATGTTCAGGGAAGAGTTATGACAGGCACTGGGTGGCAGTGTAAATTTACGGAATAGTTGGGTAACTACAGCAGAGCTAGTAAGAGAGATGGCTAGAAAGGTGCTTGGTGTGACATCTTGAAAGAGGAAGGAGGACAAGGAGACCTGGTGGTGGAATGAAGAAGTACAGGAGAGTATACAGAGAAAGATGTTGGGAAAGAAGAAGTGGGACTGTCAGAGAGATGAAGAAAGTAGACAGGAGTATAAGGAGATGATTTGCATGGAAAGAGAGAGGTGGCGAAGGCTAAGGATAAGGTGTATGATGAGTTGTATAAGAGGATGGACACTAAGGAGGGAGAAAAGGACCTGTACTGATTGACTAGACAGAGGGACCGAGCTAGTAAAGATGTGCAGCAGGTGAGGGTGTTAAAGGATAATGAGGGAAGTGTACTCACAAGCAAGGAGAGTGTGTTGAGCAGATGGAAAGAGTACTTTGAGGGGCTAATGAATGAAGAGAATGAGAGGGAGAGAAGGTTGGATGATGTGCTGATAGTGAATCATGAAGTGCAGTGGATTAGCAAGGGGGAAGTAAGGATAGCTATGAAGAGGATGAAGAATGGAAATGCTGTTATTCCAGATGACATACCTGTGGAAGCATGGAGGTGTTTAAGTGAAATGGCAGTGGAGTTTTTAACTAGATTGTTTAATGAAATCTTGGAAAGTGAGAGGATGCCTGAGGAGTGGCGAAAAAGTGTTTTGGTACCGATTTTTAAGAATAAGGATGATGTGCAGAGCTGTAGTAAATACAGAGGGATTAAATTGATCAGTCACAGCATGAAGTTATGGGAAAGAGTAGTGAAAGCTAGGTTAAGAAGGGAGGTGATGATTAGTGATCAGCAGTATGGTTTCATGCCAGGAAAGAGCACCACAGATGCGATGTTTGCTTTTAGAGTGTTGATGGAGAAGTACAGAGAATGTCAGAAGGAGTTGCATTGTGTCTTTGTGGATTTAGAGAAAGCATATGACAGGGTACCTAGAGAGGAGTTGTGGTATTGTATGAGGAAGTCGGGAGTGTCAGAGAAGTATGTAAGAGTGGTAGAGGATATGTACGAGGGAAGTGTGACAGTGGTGAGGTCTGTGGTGGGAGTGACGGATGCATTTAAGGTGGAGGTGGGATTACATCAAGGCTCAACTCTGAGCCCTTTCTTATTTGTAATGGTGATGGATAGGTTGACAGATGAGTTCAGACAGGAGTCCCCGTGGACTATGATGTTTGCAGATGACATTGTGATCTGTAGTGAGAGTAGGGAACAGGTGGAGGAGACCATGGAGAGGTGGAGATATGCTCTAGAGAGAAGACGAATGAAGGTCAGTAGGACTAAGACAGAATATATGTGTGTGAATGAGAGAGAGTATAGAGGAATGGTGAGGATGCAGGGAGTAGAGGTGGTGAAGGTGGATGAGTTTAAATACTTGGGATCAACAGTTCAGAGTAATGGTGAATGTGGAAGAGAGGTGAAGAAGAGAGTACAGGCAGGATGGAGTGGGTGAAGAAGGGTGTCAGGAGTGATTTGTGACAGACGAGTACCAGTAAGAGTGAAAGGGAAGGTCTACAAGAGGGTAGTGAGACCAGCTATGTTATATGGGTTGGAGACAGTGGCATTGACAAAAAGGCAGGACTCAGAGCTTGACGTGGCAGAGTTGAAGATGTTAAGATTTGCACTGGGTGTGACAAGGGTGGACAGGATTAGGAATAAGTATATTAGAGGGTCAGCCCAGGTTGGAAGTTTTAGAGACAAAGCCAGAGAGACAAGATTACATTGGTATGGAAATGTGCTGAGGAGGGATGCAGAGTATATTGGGAAAAAGATGCTAAGGATAAAGCTGCCAGGTAACAGGAAAAGAGGAAGGCCTAAGATAAGGTTTATGGATGTGGTGAGAGAGGACATGCAGGTGGTTATTGTGACACAGCAAAGATGCAGAGGACAGGAAGAAATGGAAACAGTTGATCTGCTGTGGCGACCCCTAATGGGAGCAGCCGAAAGAAGAAGATTAGCAAAATGTTATGTTTCTGAAATTAGTGTTCAAAAACTAAAATTATGTTTTATAAGACTAAACTCTTTAAAATGGGATAAAAATGCTCAAGTTTAAACTGATGCTTACAGAAATACTCTTCTATAGCTAAATATGCATGGTATACATTTGCAAATGGAATGCTCATTTTTCATTTTATGAGTATGATATGTTATGTAAAATGTTTAAAGGATTATTGCTAGTAAGAGCAAGTATTTATCCAAAGATTCTAATGTTAGTTAGTGGACCAATAATGCCCATCATCAAGAAATGTTGTCATGTAATGGAAACATTCATACCTTTGATGACAGAGTTTTCCATTTACCATTGATATAAGGCTGTTTAAAGGACTGGTAGACAAAATGGGTATAATTACTGTTTTCTTTTTTTAATATGGTCTGGTGACCCATATATGTTATTTCAGAGTACATATAATGATATCTAAGTACTGCCATTCAAACTGTTTTTTTTTTTTTTTGTCAGCTGAATAATTCAAGGTGACAGGGTACTCATGCTGCAATAAAGTTTAGTTCTTTTGATGTAAAGGGCTTTGTTAAAATAAACTGACATCAGGCCCTGTTAGATTGCTTGCTCATGTTCTAGTGTTAGTTAGAGTTTAGTCAGTCTGTGGTGGGTACTGACAGGGTAAAAATGTTTACACAGATAAAGGAGTTCTCCAAGGTTACAAGGTTAATAACCCATTTAACAAGTGGAGAGTCAGGTATGCAATGCATATTATGAATTTTAATTAGAATGCAGGGTGTAATAAACATACAAGCTAATGAATCCTACAGGGGGTTGCTGTTTAATGCTTTCTGTATGGATTTCATAATAATAATGTGCATGTTTGCATTTTGAAGATGTATTTATCATTGTTTATAAGCATAGTTGCTTATAAGGTTAAACTGTTTTAAATCTGTTTACTTTGTTATGCATTGGAGTTCAAAAATGTCAAAGTATTTCTGCATAGTTTTCTGTACTTTTAGAATAAAATGGGACAAGGATAGCTGCTGGATGCTGACTTTTGAATGAAGCCAGTGAGATAACAAATTCACTTTTGATGAAATATTTGCTAGGATATAAAGATGACCTTAGGTTATTGGTCAGTTTCTTAGTATGGGAGTGCAGTAAAAGGTAATTATGATAATGGTGCCATATTACATCTGCAGCTAAGAGTTAAACAAGTCCACTGCTCCTCTGCGAGTGGAGCTATACCAAGTGAGATGAGGCAGTAAATGATTGAGATTTTGGAGATTTTGAATATTTCATTAAATGTTATACGATACTGTGAGTGAGTGGGGAAGGAGCAGGATGAGTTGCTTTGAGTTACTTGTGTTTATTTTTATTTATGTATTTTTTATACCTGTCAGTAAGCAATTTTCTTGGCAGGGGATTGCCTGTGATTTGCAGCTTCTCAGCTAACATGAGAGTAGTTTTTTTCCCATTAAATTATTTTAGTTGGTCTTTTGGAAGGGTGCACTAGTGAAGCACTGCTTGTACTGTTATGAAATAGGGTTATGGTACAATGGACCAGCTGTGTGTGTGTGTGTGTGTGTGTGTGTGTGTGTGTGTGTGTGTGTGTGTGTGTGTGTGTGTGTGTGTGGTTAGTTTGTTTTTGGTATTTACCAGTTATGATTTAGTGGGCTGTACTTGCAGACTCACTGAGTAGTATCGGTTAAATGACTGCATTTTATGTGTTACTACACAACTGGATAGGATTATTGAGTTTAAAAAAGGAGCTGCAGAGAGACATGTCTGAGCTCTCTATACATGTCAGAAATGCAGACAAGACCCTGATACTGATCAGAATCCTGTATTCTCTGTGAATGAAGCCTGGGTACAAAGAAAAGATGATTGGCTCCAATAATTATATCTTGAATTGGTATCCTTTTTGAGGGATCCTGTATGCATCAACATGAAATGAAATGTTTGACTGTCCTACTTTCCTTGCAATGGAAAGTCTAGAACTCTCATTCAAAGGTGTCCACACACTGGCTAAAATCCTTGCTGCCCTCAATAGTACCTTTTTTAGACAAAGTTCAGTTAGTGAACAATCCAACCTAGCAAACATAATCAGTATCACAACAATATCAATTTAAGGTGGCTATGCTCAATGTCAGAAGCCTAAACAGCAATCTGTCTGACCTTGTGGTACTCCTGCATTTGGAAGGCATCCATATATGAGTAATAACTGAAAGATGGTTTAAATGCCCAGAAAGCACTCCTCCATACTGAAGTTTAACGCCTTCCAGGCCCAGCAGCAGAGAACATGACATTGACCAATGGTGTCCTGCACAGCTATGTGCTGGGACAGCTTTTTTCAGCATTTATTTCTCTGACCTACAGACACAAAAAAAAATTGCTGATGAATTTAAAGTGGAAGAAGCTATTAGGGTTATATCTTACCAAGGATAGAACTAACTGGCCAGGTTTTCAAAGTTTAAGGGCATCTGCCATATAATCTAACTGTTGAGAGCTTGACAAGAGCCCCTTATAAAAAGCAGTTAGAACACAAAAAGCTTCAGATCTTTCATTCTGACAAAGTGTGCTCTTTCTGTAGGCTTTGGGGTACTAACTGCTGGTAAGCAATTTTTTTATGGTTGGGCAGATAAATTCCCTACTGGAGAAAGGCTTTCATTACTTTGTATTTCTGAGGAAAACATGTTTTTTTCTGTGAAATATTTTGTTTCTAGCTAGGAAAAAAAAATGTTCTGGGTCTATCATTACTGGTCATGGGATTTTTAGGTTCGAATGCTTGTGTGAACAAACTGAGTAAAAATCTATTTCTTCAATATTTTTCAACTGTGGTTTTACATTTTTATGTTTTAGAAGCAGGACTTTTGTGAGTTTGTATGAAAGTTAGTGTATTTGCTTACTTTAAAACTGTTTTTTTTTTCTTGAAGCATAATTTAACAACTCTTCCAGTCATCACTAACTATCTTCAAAGCTTCTTTCTTGCCTGGAGTAATGGTACAATTACTAGTATCTTCATTTCATCCTTCCCCCATTCACAAGTAGAAGAAGAACAGTACTAGGAAGGTTGCACCAATGGGTAATTATAATGAGGACTTGATTTCTTGGACCGGTCATCATTTTCTCCTGGTCCCTCTAGTGTAGCACATACAGCCACTAAGGACAGAAAGCTAGACACATCCTCTGCAGCTGTATTGCTGGTCTGAGGGTAAGGGGTTTGATGTCGTACGACAATGCCAGGAAAGGGATGCCAAGCACCAGGATAGTGTGCCTGCCTTAAGTAGATATTTTTCCTGGGAGTTTCCCAAGAAATGAAAAGAAAAAAAATGTTAAAAACATTGTGGGGGAGGATTCAGTAATCCTCCGTGTAAGACTAACTAAGTCTTACTTGGAAACGGCAGCCTAAGGGTATGACGTCAGCGCGCCATGCATATTCATGAGGACACGCTGACTCAACTCCAAGGCTAACACGGAGCATGTAGGAATGCAGGGGGCATGTCAGACTGCCGATCAGTGTAAATATCCTCGCCTCTGCAAGTGCATAAATCGGCAAATGTCAGCAGATATGAGCGAGTCCGCTCAAATGTGTATATCCACAGCACTAATTCCCCACATTCCAAACCCCCGTACAAATAAAATAAAATGTAAAACAATTTTTTTTTATAATTCCCAATATAGCTGCCCATATTTGCATGTGCGTGCGTGGGTGTGCCCATTGCTTAGCTACAGTTAGCAGTTTAGACATCGAAGAGGATAATAAAGTACTTACATGCAAGTTAAGTCAAATAGCAATAGCGTAGTGGTAGAGCCTTCGCACAAAAAGGAGGCATTCCCAGTTCAAGTCCCACCACTCCCCTTCCCATTTTCTCTCAGAAATCTGTGCATAAAAATAATTCCTGACATTTATCTTTTAAATTTTAGTAAAAAGCATTGAAATGGCCTATGTAGTAGTGAACAATATTTTAAATATCTATAAAAAGGTGAAACGGTCATGCATACTAATGAATGCATAAGTAACCTATCTTAAGCAATGTGAAGCACTGCTAAGCAATGTTTACCAGCATTAAGCACATTTAAGAATAATTGCCCATAGCTAAGCACTGCTTTAACTAGCGCAATGGCGTTGAGCGGAGCTGCGCATCGCGCCAACTAGCACAAAGAAAATATGTTTGCACGGAGCTGCGCACTGCGCTAACTAGTGCAACGTCGGGCAACATAGGGCAATGTAGAGCAACATAGGGCAACATAGAGCAATGTTGGGAAAAGTCGAGCAAAGTCGGCTAAACATAGCCATACCTCCTAGCCGGTCAGGCCAGTAGTAAAATAAAAAGTAATGACAAGCCTCGTACCCGGGATACTGTGCATTATAATCACAGTACATAACCACTAAGCCATGACAGCTTTTGCTGTTCATGCACTGTCAACATACATATACATATTAATCAAAGTTTACTCAGTGCTAAGCAGGTGTGCACTCAGCTGAGAATTTTCAAAACCAGCCAATCACAAATAAGTATAGGAAATGAGGCATATTTAAGCTCCATAGGTGGAAAAAAGTGCCATAACTGGTTGTAGCTCCCGTCTGCAGTCAGAATGGGCGGTGCTGGAGAGGGCACTCATTTTCGAGCACAACGGTGGGGCATTGAGGAGTCAAAAGTGATGGTTTGGCTCCTTGTCCATCGTCATGATGCAAGAATCCTGCAGGGCCAGTTCCAAGGCACTGAATAGAAAGCGGAAGCCTCGAACCATCTAGCACATGATCTCACCAGTGCCACAGGTGTCCCTTGAACTGGTGAGCAGGTCAGACACCACCATGCAGACCTGAAGAGACGCAAGCAGGACCAACTGAACCAATGGATACAGGAGGCCCGTGGGAATGACAATGCCCCACTACTGAGTAGGTAGCCATGGAATGGAGTATGTAAGAATAGCTCTTGTAGTCTAAATTATGGATAGGTATATCTCAATATCACTTCATTTATTTCACAGCTGCAGGTGTCCGTGCTGCGAATCAGCAAGCCTATGCAGACAGGCTGCTAAGGCTGCACCACCAGGCAGGTTAGTAATTATTCTGCATGTATTGTTATATAAAATAAGTGAGAGAGCCTGAAAGAGTGTTGTAACCCATTAATAAAGGTATAATAAGTCTTGAATAACTTCTCTGCATGTACTGTCATATAAAATAAGTGAGAGAGCCTGAAAAAGAGTGTTGAAACCCATTAATAAAGATATACTAAAAGTGTTGAATAATTTCTCTGCATGTACTGTAATATAAAATAAGTGAGACAGTGTGAAAAAGTTTTGTAACCCATTAATAAAGGTATAATACATCTTGAATAAAAGTCTTCTGCATGCACTGATATATCAAATAAATGAGACAGCCTCTAAAAACGTGTGTAATGTAATTAATAAAGGTATAATTCCTGGAATGTGTCTGTGTCACGTTCTTTGATATGTCATTGTACCCTTGCATGATAGAAATAGTACTGTTGTATTAAGTGCAGTCAGCCCACACTTGGGTAGGCCCATATAAAGTGGATGAAGGGAGCGCCAGTAGCTGTTAAGCATATATACAGTCCTCAACTGTCGGTTAATGGCCAGCATGTACAGGTAAATCTGGCATATGAGTAGCTTGTTATTGTGTTCCCTAGAAATGTCAGTGTGCTGCTAGAAATGTAGGGGGCTGTTAAAATATACCTGATAATGTCACCTGAACACATCCAGATATGTAGATATATAAATATAAATGAAATATATAAATACATAGCAGTAACATCTGCATCCTGGACAGTTTGTATGTCAGATACAGGTCAGGTATATAAAGAACTAGCAAAACCCATTACACAATTTAACGGACATTGCCTAGTGTAATAATACATGTAAGGGATATATAACTGCAGTCAATAGGAATGTAGTGTAAACTTATAAGTATATATAAGTTGTTAATGGAGGTATCTTTTTACACCCTACTATGCGTGCATAAACAATGCAATTCCACACCTCAATGGGTATGTCTAATCTAAAAACATTTGTTGGGACATATGTCCTATTGGTTTATAAATATCTGCGTTTACTTTGATGCATGTACCCTGTTCACATACCACAATCTTGGTGGCCTGTTGCCATTGGAATGTCCACTGTTGTTCTATATATGCATGTGTTATGCTTGCTGTTCAACTGTTGGAACTCTGGTGTATTGGGTTAATGGGAAAACTACTGCATGGCATTACAACTAATTTGAAATGCTGTTGGCTATTACTAACTCATATTGTCATTAAATCCTCCTAAACATAGAACGTATGGGAAGGCCAGTCCCAGCAGATCCACCAGTCCCACCTCAGCTGGTGAAGGCACCTGGCACCAGCAGGTCTGGTTCCCAGCCCGGGACCTCCTCCATTGGCCCTGTGCCACCTTTGGGTGGCAGCACTGCCGGGGATGGGGCTCGTCCCCCCCGTGCAAGCCTGGCCGGAGGAGGGCCACCTATCACCCTCCGAATGGTCCGGGCTGTGGTGCTTAGGGTGATCCAGCATTCAGTCGCTGATCCTCTATGCCAGCTCGAGGCAAGAGTGGCGCGACTCACTGGTGAGCCTGACCCTCCTACGCAGTCCCCAGCACAGCCATCCTCTGGGCTGTGAAGGTGCAGTGGTGACTGCCCATGGGTGGGGATCTCAGTTCCACTGTTGTCATCTGTGGGCTCATGGGCTTGTGATTTCCAAACATCCTACCCCATCAATGGTGTTCACCCACCCCATGTGTCATATTCTGCCCCTGTATGTGTCTTGTTTGTCTTGTCTGTGTACCTCCCCAACCTACCTCCCCAAATATATCTACTTCCCCTACCTGACATTCCACTCTCACCTGAAAAAAAAATGGGCATTCTACTCCCACAAAAAAATTAAACCCCATACATAGCTGCCCATTTTGCACACATGTCCACTGGACACATAAAATGAAATTTAATTGGCAGTACAACATACTTTGTTGTCCTCACCCATCTCCCAGGGGTGGAAGGTTTCAAAATTCCCTCTAAATTTCTAGTATATGCACAGCTGTTGCTGTTAAAGAAATGGGCAGCTATGGACCTTCCCTACACCCGTCCTGCACATCCCTAGCTTTTTTCCCTACTGTCTTTCCCTCTTTGTGCCCATTTCTCACCACTTTCCTATCTCCCCATTTTCTTTTCTTTCAAAGAAATTAGCGCGGGGGTTAGCAGGAGTAAGCACTTTTAAGCAGTAGTTATCGGGTTTGCGCTAGTGTGCGCATGTGTGCACTTAGCTAAGTATTGCTAAGTGTCGTGCAAACCCGCTTACAACTGCTTAAAATTGCCTTAATCACCCTGCATGTGAAGGCCCTTGTTCTGCTCAGCAGCAAAATAAAACACCACCGTCAGTCTCGAACCCCGGACCTTGGACACACTAAACTGCATGAAGTACCACTAAGCCACAGTAGATATATAGCAAGTTGTTGCTGAAATATATATATCATGCATCAGAATAAGTGAATGTAAATGAAAGATAGGAATGCCATAACACAAAACCTGTTGTGTGGAACTTTACCAGCAGTTGTTGTGGAATTGCATTACATGACTGTGATAACAGAACCAGACATTCTAGCAGTAAATAATATTACAGCAGCACTTTACAACCCCCACACAGTATCATAGAAGGACAATCTCCACACAAACGAACAAAATACCTGTGTGTTCAGGGTCCAGCAATGATGTAGGTAGGCATACTCAGTACTGGAATTGTCAAGATTTCATGAGCATCCTGTGCTAATGTCAACAATAAAAAAGCACTAACTGTGCAGAAGTGAATACATTAATATTCACAGTATAGCAGTTCACAAACAGTTCATGTGCCAAATGAATACATCTCAATAACTACGTATGTATGGCAGCTAAATGTATAAGTAGAAAAGAAACTACATACTCCCATGTATCTTGTGTTAGCATTTGTAGGGGTGAGTACAATTCTACACTGTCAACTTTGTACTGGAAGTTGCAACATTCAGGTCTGGGTACAACATTCAAATCACTGGCTACACCCCTAGCTTCAGATATAAGAAGTATACCAACCTTCTGACTTACACAACGGTGTCCACAGCAAACAAGCATGGGCCCCACTTTGGAAAGCTGAAAGGCCTACGCCTACCTGACCTAGCAATTTATAGCATTGGGTTGCTATGACAGTGAGTACTGCAATTACCACACCGCAGGCTGCATGCAATTACCAAATGGTGACCACCAATTGGTGCAGAGGCCATCACATGCACATGTGCAGATACCTATAAAAGCAGGCTGCACTTGCTGTCCACACATGCAATGATTTCATTGCAGCCACGGAGAGAGACAGCGAGAGAGAGAGAGACACAGACAGACAGATAGACACCGACAACAGCAACAGCAAAAAAAATAAGATATAAAAAAAATATTAAAAGCAAAATAAAGATATAAATAAAAAAAAATCAATACTAAACACACAGAACTGACAAATACAAATGCATACAAAGGAAAGGTATGTAACAGATATGTATTTACTGGCATGTAGTAGATGTTTCTGAAGAGTACTCTACATACTTTGAATCATCCATATGTGGCAGCAGTACATATCTATGCACAGATGCCCTGCATAACTACTGCCATGGAGAAATCAGTGTGTAGCTGTGTGCAGTGGGATATGATTATGACATATGTAGTTCAGCATTAAATGTCAAACATCTGATCCATGTTATCTGTGTTCTGTACAGTAGTGTGTACAATGGCAGTTTGGGGGAGTAGCGCATACAGTTATATAAACATGGATGCAACAGAGTAACAAATGCATGATAGTCATATTAACGTGTAGCTTAGCATTGACAACAGCTGTACCAGGTTAGTATGCTAATCTAGCATTTGCAGCTATTTATACACCCTCTAATATTACTGTGTGCTCACATGTGACACCTGTTCATGTTGCAGCAAGGCCCAACAGGTCAGCCGTGAGGTCCACAGACTTACAACAGTGTGTATGGCACACACATATGGAGAGATCTGTCTGTGTCAGATATATTAGCATCTGTACATATGCATAGAGCAAGGGACATACTGCAACTGTTTGTGAAGGGTGGACATATATATGTTGGGGAAGGTTGTTATGTGCATATTTCTATGTAGGTTGTAGTGTGTGGCAAACAAGACAGCATACAGTGCTGGTATATGACATGTGGTGGTTAAACGCTGTGGGTATGATTTGTCAGGTTTGCAGTGTTGCAGCCAGTGAGGCCTGCTAAAGCTACATGGGCTGAGAACACCTTCAATGCATTCCGCACAACACTGTGCAATATTAATACATAACAGTATACCTCGCAACCTTCGCATAATTGATATTCCCACCATGAAAGGTGGACTGTATATGTGCCCATATGTATATCTTTATGTACACCAATGGATGTTTATATTTATGTGTGTGTGTGTGTGTGTGTGTGTGTGTGTGTGTGTGTGTGTGTGTGTGTGTGTATATATATATATATATATATATATATATATATATATATATATATATATATATATATATATATATACATATATATATATATATATATATATAGAGAGAGAGAGAGAGAGAGAGACAGGGTCATATTTACTGCGACAGATGCCTGTTGACAAAGCCATGGACTCAAGCTCAGTGTTGAAACTGCATGGGCATCCCTTCTGGCATAAACTCCATACCCATGAACTACCACATAGGTGGTAGTCTACTTAACACTGAAAGTGTGATAAGAGGCCATGGGACACAGGTGGACAATAGTCTCCCCTTTGATAATCACAGTGCCACACTAGTCATGTAATCTGTCTACATGGCACACCTCATCACAAAAGGTGTGTCATCCAGGGAAATATAGGTCAGTGTTCCCCTCTACTCATCACACATAAAGGCCATTATAGAGTACAATGCCCCATGTGGTATGTACCTCACAAGACATCTACAGCAACTGGAAACATCACAGACATACCTCACAAAGAGTAATACCAGCCTCAAACAGATGGCCTATGCAGACCATCTCACAAACCCACAACTAGACTGTGTCGCATACCGCCTACCCAAAGGTGACCTCTGTCTAACATACTAAGCTATGTCAAACCCAGAGCTGTTGGATGTGCTCCACATAAACAGATCACAATCTCTACGACCTACACGCTCTAGGGACCCAAACTTTTTGACCACAATAAACAGCACATGCTGGAGGGATAGATTCCTATCTCAGAGACATCCCATACTCTGGAACAAACTGTCTATCCATAGCAAACAAAGCTGCTAATTAGCAGTCATCATAAATAATCCTGAAGATAGTATGGGAGATAGTGAATACACCCAGGCAATCACCTCTGTGTCTCTGCTTGACAGGGCCACATGAAATGTAATTACCTGTGTGTCAATGGTCAGGGTAGCATATGGCTAGACTTCTATAGGCCCTAGGGCCAATAGCCTCTTACCTACCTATGAAGTGATACACACCCACATGTACTCGCAATAATTGCTATGTGAGGTTGACTGAGTGTGATAGTGAATGTGTTGGTGAATGTGTCAGAGTTCGGTATATGTGTGATAGCTTGGTGGGAAACTGTTTCTGTCATGGTATTATGTGTCCTAGCTGTGATCCCAGCAAAAGATGTGTATGCAATTGCTAGGCTGAAAAAGCAGTATGCCATACGGTCTGACATAGTCCCTTGCTGTCGACTGGGGTGCCCATTGTAGGCTAAAGCAGTACATGTATGCTTACTGAGTGTTACTGCTGGTGAATCCAACTCCTGTATGAACTGTAGTACTACCTGAAGCTGTATGCCTAAACAGCACAGTATGATGTACGTCCACATTTATTGGAACCACTGTTTCGTGTGTTCCCTGTAGTCCTCACAGATTACATACCTCAGGCATAAGGTCTCATAACTACTGACACACAGTACTGTAAGGTACACAGGTAAAGGTCACCTGGGTTGCCATGCCTATGTGTCTGGTATGTATGTCTGATGTGTGTGTGGGTATGCCTGTACCATGGCCTCGGTCATATGTGTGTTAGAGGATATAACTGCATATCTAGCAACATGTATAGTCTAGTACAGCAGTATGCCACCTATATTAACAAATGTGCACATATGTTAGGCAGTGGTCTGCCATCAACGACTAGTATGGTATACTGGTAATACTGTCACTGGACTTTACAATCATTCCAATGGATTACATATTCCATGATGCATTAGCATGATATACACCTCCTGTGGCTAGGTGGTGCATTGTGTTGCATACAGTGTGCCATGTACTGTTGTATAGTATTACATACTGTTGTAAGTTCGTTGCTGAGCAAAACGTGGTTTGATATATAGAGTGTGCCAGGCACTGTCAGGCAGTTGTGGGTTGAGATCTGATATGTGGTATTGAAAGTGTGTATCTTCTGACAGCCAATAGGTTGCTATATATGGCAGTTAATTGATATCTGTACTTTAGAATGTTATGTGTGCCGCATGACTTGCTCACACATATTGTTTCATTGTCTTCCAGGGTAATGTCCCACCATCGTAATCCCACCTATAGCACAGCGGAGGAAGAAGTGATCACAGCCAGCCTGGTGCAGCACTATGCCCTGCTGTTCTCCAGAATCAGCCAGGACCAGCATGAGCGGACTCCGCTGTGGCAAGATCTTGTCCGTAGGGTGGCCATCTATCCCCCCCTCACCAGAGTGGAGGAGCTGCTCCTGAGCCAGGTGGCTTCTGGCCAACAACAACTACAACAAGTAACATGTGTCATCATGGAGGCCGGAGCCACCCAGCAAGTTGACATGGAGTGTGCAGGTAACATGGCATAGACTACTGTTACCTCTATTGGTAGAGCATGCTTATCTGAGATGTGTACTGTGTAGTTACACGATGTGGTGCCTAGTGTGCAATACTAATAATTAGGAATAGAATCTGTAGGCCTGTGACTGTCAAATGTTGTACTACTGTAAGACTGCAAACACACAGTAGCAATGCCACAGTTGTTGCCACTGACAAAGTGTTTCATATCCTTGTAGGTCCCTCTGGTGTGACAGCAAGGTGGCAGACCCATGCTGGTGAGTGTGGTCTACCTTTAATATTGCTAATTAAATGTGCATGTCATAGGTGAGGTGTAGGCCATGTACACGTAACACACCTACGCATAATACATGCTGTGCATGTTTGCTGTGAGACTATGCACATCCCAGTAACGTGGGTAGCTGCCTAAAACACATACAATAAACAGAGCATCCTACACAATTATGGCAACACTGTAGTGGACATTGGATAGGCAGAGCTGATACACATGCACACAACATACACAACTTTGTCATACGCAGTACACATTAACATGCTACACATGGCGTATTCAGACACCCGCTGTAAGGTCACACTACAGTATCCCAAACGTCATCCACACAGCACACATAATATACCTGAGGGTAGATGCCTCACATAAGGCTGTGCGACACTCTTCAACACATAACACATTCATGTTAGGCAATGCCCCCTATTGTGCACCTTACAAACCCATGTAACAACTGGCTGTGAAATGGTGAATGTAGCCATGGTACTGCAGTTCCGGTACAGCATGGTATGTGCCGCTCTGGCACACATTAGTAGCCTTGAGTGAACACATGATGCTGCATGATGATGGCTCATGGTAGTACACCCCATCCATTTACAGTGACCACAGTACTACACATAGCATTACCTGCTATGCACCTTAATGTTGTGTGTGTGCAAACATAGGCACCTATACACAATATGCATAGCAATCACCATTTGTACAAAGTGACACATGTATGTCTTGTAATGCTATTGAGTGTATAGGTCACATGACACACACTGTGTCTGTGTGATGTTTAATGTTGCAGTTGTGTTGTAGCATGCCATGTCATGACTGGCACTGGCATGCCCACAATATGTCCTACACTCACCATAACCACTGTACAATGGCTATGTTGAGCAATGGTATTCCATCAGGTATACATGCACCACTCATCCTGTGTGTATACATAGCATGCATGTGCTAAAAGTGTCTCAATTATCTGCTAAAGACACAGATGCTCTAATCAGAAATAGATATCTATGTGACACACAGATACACATCCAGCCATGGTATGTATACCTGTGAGAGATGGTGCACAGGACAGTGCAGAGCTTTTAATACTTGCACAGCAATGTCATGTCCATGTACACAGTGTGTTCCAGGGTGAGGCCAATCACTGAACAATAACACACATGCATCAAAGACATGTATAGTGTTATTGGCAAGGGCTATCAACACCCGCACTGCATGCTGTTGGGAAACACATGTCCTGCATGCTGACACCTGTGATATAACTGTTTGCCTTGTGATACTGTACCCCACCATCACCCGCTATTGAGTATGTTCTGGATTGCTGGTGGTGTGTGTGTGTGTGTGTGTGTGTGTGTGTGTGTGTGTGTGTGTGTGTGTGTGTGTGTCTGTTTTAGTGAGGAGTGCATTTGTGTTCATGTGTTCATGTGTTCATGTGTGCATGTGTTCATGTGTGCATGTGTTCATGTGTGCATGTGTGCATCTGTTCATGTGTGCCGACATCATATACAGGTCATAAAGTGTGTTTCCTGTCTTCCTCTCACAGGTGCTGACTTTGGGCTGGTTCATTGCAGCAGGGAAACTGATGTCACTGAGCAAAATAGTGATACCGATGATAAGTGTGTTGAGGCACAGGCATGTTTGCCAGGGTCTGTCGTTGGCCCATCAATCGACAGTACACAAGTGTCCACCCCATCCATGCACACAGTCATACTTCCAATACATCCATCACCAATGCCCTTTGCTGAGAGACAGCGTACAGTCAGCATTGGCCAGGACAGTGTGGTATCCATGGCACATGCATCCCGACACAGCAGCCATACCCAGATGTCTGGAATGGTACCACATAGGCAGATGTCCAGGGGTTCTCATTGGAGCACTGCTGCTCATCATTCCACTGGCAGACGTGCCACAGGTCTTACAACCTCACGCATGTTCCAGGCTGTCATGGAGGCACAGGCACATATGGAACAATACACCAGACAGGGACTAAGGTCACAGAGGGTACATAATACCGCCATCATTGACAGTATCCGTGACCTAGCAGGTGCCATCCGTAATTACACCAAGGTCACTGATAGACATTGGGGAGAGACATTAGATGTCCTTCCCAATGTCATGTCCATGTGTCAGGACAGTGTGGGATGGTTGAGTCATCGATGTGGACGTATGCCAACAACATCAGCAGCTGGCAGCCGCCGCGGACGTCCATCAAGTCACAGCTGCTCCCGTAGTTCCAGTACCAGTCCCAGCAATGTTGGGGGTGAGCTGTCCATAGAATGTCCTAGAAGACCATGTGCACGTGGCTCTGGACAGTCCCAACAGGGACCTGGGTCCAGTGTACATCCATCTACCTCTGGGGATAGTACCCAGTCTGGCTTAGTACCTGATAGTGTCAGTAGCACCCCTGCCAGGCACAGGTACTGTATCCGTGGCCAGAAATGGTGATCTGTAAAGCCTGGCAGGTGCAGTCTGTGGCTGTCCCACAAATACCCATATATGGTGGCCACATGGTGGAACTGTGTGCATGCAGACACACACACATAAACCACACACCTAGGGCTAACACATACCTGCACACATTACATCAACATTGGCCCATAACAGTGCTTTTGCCCCACACACACACACACACACACACACACACACACACACACACACACACACACACACACGTCGAGTGGATGGCTCACTGTAGGCCTCTGGCAAACCAAAAACACACCCTGTGAATATGATGAAACCTGTGCCACCTCCTGTCATCTGTAACATCGATGCAGGAACAGGCTACCATAGTGCTGATGCACAGGGTGACTTTATAGCAGTATAGCAATGCTAGCATGTTGTCAGCAGTAGAGTGTAATGATATGCTTGAAGGTGTAGCTGAGCAGGCATGATGCATTAAAGCTTTGATTGTCAATGTAGTATTGTTTGCACCAGGGTTAGTTCCATTAATGTACTGTTCTCCCACGTGCCACTTGGCTGATGTCTGTAGTATTGGCAGCATGTGTTAGAGAGTGGACAGTATGTGTGGGATGTGTGTAGCACAGATTTGCAGGTGTACATTTGTGAACAAGGTGGAGGTGCACTGTCTGCATGTACATGCATAGTGGACACATGGTTAGGGTGACATGCCCTGTATTACACAGTGTTAACACTCAATAGTTTCTATTGGTGGCCAGTATGCATTGTACTACACACATTTCAGAACCTGACTACACATGTGTGTATGACCTGGTCTGACACTGTGCTGCGGGTGATACTGTTACTATCTGAAATTGTTTTGCATTCTAGTAGTATACATAACTTCAACAGCCTGACCATAACCAATCATTAGATGATGTCTTGACAACTGACACACAGATGTAGGACACACAGCAACATTTGGATCCTTCAGGTACTATACTATGCCAGTAACCAGTGGTATTCACCTGCACCCATTACTGAGACCACTCCTGTTTGGCATATAGCTCTGTTAGGTACAAGCAATCACAGTAGGGATATGTCCGTCCATGTGTGGTAATGCATACTGTGGACTATAATGTATTCTGCAGATGACACACACATCCTCCACAAGGGTATCATACAGACAGATGCCTGTTTTCAAACCCATGCTGTAAAACTATAAGCCAAACTAAGTATGGTCATCCACCTTTACGGAACATATTATCCCCACAGTTCCACATAGGTAGTAGCCACCAACATGATGAACAGGTACCGATGCGTACATGCAACCAAGTGTTGGGTCATCTCCCCTTTGATAATCACATTTCCAAAGGTATTTTGAAATCCCTTGGTGGATCACATAAGCAATAAGGAGTCTGCATGCATATCCACAAAGGTTATTGTACACCTGTAATGAATAGTCATCATTGACAGACTTTGCTGCGTTTGAACAGATCTGGCATATACCTCGGCCATAGACCCTCACTCACACATTCCAATAGGAACCATAATGAGTGTGTGTGACACGGATGACCTAGGCCAGGGATCACTGCAGTGGCTGGCCTTGTCACAAGCATACAGATGTGACCTAAGGTCTGGGAAGCAGCAGCACAGTCTGGCAAAGATGACAGCTGTGTTCTTGGAAAAAGCAGGGTTCCTACACATGCAATAAATGAGGTAACATGTACGTATATGTATTTGCCACACAGCTAGCTCACATGTGCAATGCATACTGATATGTCATACAGTAGTAAAAGCAAAATCCACAACACATTGACCCACACTGTCACACACATACACTCACCAAGTGCAGGATTCAAACCCCTACCTAACTACTTCATGATACTACGCATTAACACAACGCGCTATACACATTAGTCGGAGTTCTCTTTTCCACAGGTATATTTGTAGGATGGTGACACCATCAGCCTTGACAAAGATAAGTTTACCACTTTTAAGGTGTTTTACTACTCTCCTAAAAGGTTGCTCCTTCCCACAGGGGCCGCACACAAACACAGTTGTCAAGTGCAGGATTCAAACCCCTACCTAACTACTTCATGATACTAGAAGAGTATGTATTAACACAATACGCTATACACATTACTGTGAGCTATCCTTTCCACAGGTATATTTGTAGGATGGTGACATCATCAGACTCTACAAAGTGGGTTACATTAGGTGACATTAGGTGGGCTACACTGAAGGAATATCTAAACACTTTGGCCATGTGATCATCACAGGGGAGTTTACTATCTACCTGTGTCCCCAGGGCCATAATAACCTTCTCCATACATACTGGATTACCACCTATGTGGTAATTTGTGTGCAATTTATTTTACCCAAAAGGGATTACTATGTGTTCTTTGACATTCAGCTTGAGGGCATTGTTTTGACACCAGGTATCTGTCTCTGTAAGACACTTCTGGAGGATGTCTGTGTCAGCTGTACAGTCGATTATGGAACACAGTTACCAGTCATCTGCAAACCTGTTCAGCCATACACCTCCCGTGCTTGCCTGTACCTCTGAGCAGTATCTACTGAACAGGTGGGGTCCCAGGACTAAGACCTGTGGGATGCCATTTGTGACTGGCTTAAAGTTGGATATGGCACCCACAACTCTGAACATGTGTGTTTGATCTGTGAGCCACTTGGCCACCCATCCTGTGACATAGCTGTTAATGTTCCAGCTGGTACGCTTGTCCATGATGAAAGAGTGGGGAATGGTGTAGAAGGTCATTAGTGAGGTCCAGGTGGCCTGTGTGGACTACTTTCACCTCCATCTATGTCCTTGGTAACTGTTTGGAATAAGTCAACTAGGTTTAAGAGCCAGGATCTGCCTTTAACAAGGCAAAGTTGTGTAGAGTCCAGTGTCTGGCCATCTCCAATGTATCAGTTTCTGGGTTCCATGACAATTTGCTCAATAGCTCTGTAGACCAGGCTGAGGAGACATATTGGGCAATGGTTTCCAGGTTCTGTTGTGGCACCCCCTCTGGGGAGCTGGATGACTGTTAGTGTATGCCATTCTTTGGGTAAATAGCCTGTGGTACGCTTGAGTCTGGACAGTGAATGTAGGTGAGGGTGTAGTTCCTTTTGGGCCTAGTGTAAGACGTAGCCTGGGACACCATCCAGTCCCATTGATGCTGTGTTCTTAGCTTTGGTGAGGGCTGTCTTTACCTGCATGTCCATGACATCTGGGGCTCTGCATCCTTCTGTGATGGACAGAGGCCCTTTTGTGAGTGATGGAGGGTGAGTTTACACTGAACTTTTCTCCCTGGATGTGGGCAATGACAGTTGTTTCGGTGTATTTCTTTCCATTTTGCAGTAGCATATTTGGAAGCTGACACCTACATCTCTGGTATAGCTACCGAAGGCTTTGTGGTTGTTATTCTTACATTCCTTGGCTATTTGTCTTTAGAAACTGTCCTTGGATTATTTTATGAGTGATCATTGTTTCTTCCTAATAATGATCAGTGATGCCTTTCCTTTAGTGAAGTTGGCTCTATCATGTGTTCGTTTCCTCCTTCTGTTGTCTAGCTTATTTATGGCCAAGAACCACCTGCTTGTTGTCCTATTTTTGGAGGAGTGCATCTTGGTTTTATTTGTGATGTTTCATTCCATGCATCCCTGTAGATGCTCATAGGATGCACTTGTACATGATTCTGCAGATTGTATACCATTATCCCACAGCAAGAGGGCTTTGGAATGTTCCACTTTTGTCTCGGGACGTGTGCAGTTTGCTTTTGCAAATGTCTTCACAGTGGTTTCATTGACTGGATGGGGGGGTGGGATGTGGATGTCCAGTGTGATTACTTAATGATCTGATATTACCAGTGAGGGGTTTATCTCTGTTGTGGAACACTGGTACCCCATGTTGGTGATGATCATGTCCAGTATGTTGTCACCTCTAGTGGGCATGGTGACCAGCTGTTCCAGGGTGTTAGAGTTTTTAAACTCTAGGTAACATTGGGCAAATGATGTTGTACACAAGTAATTCCCCCACTCAATGTTTGTGTCATTGTAATCTCCTCATATAATGGTGTTTGATAGGACCTTTATATTTTTCACTGTTCTCCGGAATACTGAGTGAGGTTCCTGAGACAAGGTACGTGATCTGTAGCAGGCTACAATCTTGTGAGCAACTTTGCCAAATGTTAGTTGCACTTGCATGGTCTCCAAGGCCTCATGCTGTGCCACTAACCTGAAGGTGTGGGTATCCATAGGGTAAATGGGTACACCCCTTCCTTTTGTATTTCACTCATGGTTTTGGGTTTGAAGGTCAAAGGGATTATTAGTGTTTTACGTGGAGCATGTCCAACAGCTCTGTGTTTGACATAGCTTTGTGTGTTAGGCAGTAAACACCTCTGAGTAGGTGATATGCAAGGGAGTACGGATGGAGCATTTTGAGATGGTCTGTGTATGACATGTATATCAGGCTGCTAATTCTCTTTGTGAGGTATTGCTGTTGGCTTTCCAGTTGTTGTAGTCTTGTGAGGTACATAGCAAAAGTGGTGTTGTACTCTATTATAGTTCTAGAGAGTGAAGAGTAGAGGGGAACAATGTTTATTTATTTTATTTTATTTTATTTTACATTTGTTAACCGGGCTAGTCTAGCTGGATATATGTCCATTTTCAGTAGAGGCCCGGGGAGAAAAGCTCCACACATACTAAATTACAAAGAGACAATTTACAGAAAAAAAAAATTAAGTACAAAAAGAATATACATTTAGTAACATGAAAAAAAAAAAACGAAATACCTAAGGAACTTACTAAAATATAGTTGTTCAGTAAAAGCATTACACAAAGTCAAGATTAGCAACATGGTTTCGATAATATGTTGGAGAGAAGAAGTAGAACAGGAGATAAGAAGGGAATACAAAGGAGGAAGAGAGAAAGAAGCAATAGTCTAGTGAGGAGAAGGGTAAGAATGTGTAAAAGAGGACAGGGGAGAGAAAAAGGAGGAGTGGGTCAGAGCACAAGAGGTGAGCAACAGGGCAATAAGAAGAAGGAATAAGTATATTTACTAAGTATAGTGTAAAGTTCTAGTGGAGTAGGGGGAAAGAAAAGGTTAGTCAGGAGTCCTACAGGAACAGAGCCAGTGATTTTGGAAATACAGTTTGATTTTTTGTTTGAACAGTGGTAAGGAGGAGGTTAGAGTGATATCAGTGGGTTGCTGATTCCATATCCTTCCTATAGTATTAGTGAACAGAGAGTCACCAGCTAAGTTATGGGACTTTACAGATTTGGTCATGAGTTTGGAAGAAGATCGAAGGGAGGTAAGATTATTGTAAGGGATTAAAAGTTGAGAAAGTATAGGGGTATTATAAGGTTGGTAAAGTATCTTGTGAGCAATGGTAAGTTGTGAGATCAAAAGACAGTTTTGTAGCTCAAGCCAGCCTAGGAGTTTTAGGTTGAGACAGTGATGTGTTTTGAAAGGGTTACTGGTGGCAAATCGGGCAATGCTATTGTAACAAGTTGCTAGTTTATTTAGGTTGGCCTTCTTAAGGTTAGTGAAAATAGGTGAGGCGTAAAAGAGAGTAGATATAAGATGGGAGTGGGCAATAGTAGCTCTGGTAGAAGGTGTGAGAAAGGGTTTGATATGGTATAATGATCCAATTTTTTTATTAACAGTTTTGATGGTGTTATTGATGTGTTGATCAAAAGTAAGATTGTTGTCGATGGTTATTCCTAGCAGTTTAGTTGTTGTGTCAGGAGAGATAACAGTAGTGTCATTAGACAAAATGTTGAAGTTTAATGGGGAGGCTCGAGTGGTAGGAGTGAAAAGGAGAAGTTTTTTTTTTTAGCATTGAGGAGGAGGTACCGTCTAGTAAACCAAGTTTCTACAGTATTGAAGGTAGTTTGAGTTAGAGACAGTAGTCCTGTGAGGGTAGATGCTGAGCAAATAATTGTCGAGTCGTCAGCATATTGGATGCAGGTAGCTTGAGGGATGACAGTGTTGAGATTGTTTATGTAAAGGGAGAAGAGAAGTGGACCTAGAATAGAGCCCTGTGGGACTCCAATAGAAACAGGCAATAAGGAAGAGATATGATTGTCCCAAAGAACGGCTTGATGTCTGTTGTTAAGATAGGAAGTAAACCATTTTAAAGCCAGGTTATCAAATGAGAGGAATTTAAGGATGTTAATAACGGAAGAGTGGTTCACCATGTCAAAAGCTTTGGAGAGGTCAATAAATAGAGCAGAGGAGAAGATATTGGAGTTTCGATAGTTGTTGATAGTATCCATGAAAGAAAGGAGGGCAGTGGAGGTGCTATGGTGGGGCCTAAAGCCATGT